>NC_136272.1:40074140-40304140 GCF_964187855.1 Myxine glutinosa | reverse complement strand
TTTCCAATCAAATTCGAGTACAAACTTCCGCTCAACAGATCTTCACAAATATAAAACGAGGCTGTAGATGGGTAATCCCTCGTTCATCATGCACGGAATGACGGGGAAGTTCCCTCCAACAACCAATCAGCAGTCGATATAATCGAGGACTCCCATCTGCGCAACCAGCAAAACTGCAGAACCGCTCGCTCTGACCAATATCGCCGCCGCGCGGTGCCCACATGGGTGCGTCCCTACAGTATACTGCACCGACTAAGGGTATTTTAAACCAATTTCAATGGTTGCTGGAAGACAGGGCAGCATGTAGAATCATACTAATATAATTACAATACTTTAAACAAAGAAAGAAAAAAAAAATATTTTGGGGGGCAACCCCCACTCCCCCAACCACACATACCTCCTAGGACCCCAATTTTTCTAATGCCTTGAACAAACATTGGTACATCATGGGTGATTAAGGTTGTGGTGAAGTTTCATCGAAATTGTGTGTGTACTTCCTGAGAATAAAACAAATACCTATTTTGGAGTGGACCCCCAACCCCCGTAGACACCCAAAGGGGCAGATTATTTTTTTAATGCCGTGAACAAACTTTGGTACTTCATGGGTGATGAAGGTTGTGGTCAAGTTTCATCGAAATAGTGTGTGTAGTTTCAGAGGAAAAAGCAAATTCCTATTTTTGGGGGTCAAACCTGGATGCACTTTGACCCCGCTAAACCCCCTCAGACCTCAATTTTTTTTTTAATGCCGTGAACAAACTTTAGTCACAACACAACAAATATAATTTCTGTCAAATTCGGTCGCAATCCTATCAGCGGTTTCGGAGAAGTTTCAAGCGTTTACGGACTGACGGACGGATGATTGGACAAGCTCCCCTGAACTTCGTTCCAGGTGAGCTAATAAATAACCATACAACACCCTACAAAGCTCATACAAAGCAATAAATAACCATACAACATCCTACAAAGCAATAAATAACCATACAACATCCTACAAAGCTCATACAAAGCAATAAATAACCATACAACATCCTACAAAGCTCACATGACACTACCCGCAGCTCGTGTTAAAAATAAATATACAAATAAAACACCAACTTTAGGACAATCATACAAGACTCATATAGGATACTTTCCTCTAGAATTGCTATAGGGTATTTTGCCAATGATTGGTTACCTTTGGGGTAAATACTCCAAAATGGCTTTGACATCCAAGCACATGATTGTGCTTCCAAATAATCAGGCTCTCGATTAATTCATAAATAGGGGAACTTTATCTCGATTCTTAGTAACATTCATGAAGCCAATAAATACACACCGACAAGTGAAGGGCCCAAAGCAGGTTTAACTATCGAGATCGATTTAATAATTAACATCCAAGCCGATGTCATTACGTACAAAGCTGTTTGCAGAGGATTCTGCTGGAACAAAACAAGCCGGTCAACTCACAACGTGTACACTGTACCTATGGAGCATCATGTATATTATACCGCAGAGAGATTACACAACATCGACTGGACGAACGGTGAGCGTTATCCTCCAATCACAAGTCGCGATCGATATGAAGCAATACATCTTGGTTGCTGATTGGAGGAAGCTGCTCAGCACGTCCAGTCAACACATCTGTTCTGCACAGAAGAAATGAAGCAAAATAATGGCTGCGCAGCAAGTCAGATGAGCTATGGCGCTGCGCAACTAGTTGAGGACAGGCCTAATAAAGGAAAGAGAGCACCACACGGAGGTAAGGAAAGCGGCAGCGAGCGGCTCAAAGCTCCAAATTCAAATGTGTTTACGCGCCGCAACGTCACGCAGCAGCAGAGAAAGCAAGTGAACTCCAGTGGTTTATACGAAATCTTTGTCGAGGAAAATAAAATCAAAGCAGCAACAGTGATGTAAACGATAGATAAAGTGTCTAAAACGCGACGGCAGCAATGCTAACATTCGTTTTCACGTCATCTGTGACAACCTCTCACCTCAACTTAGTTTCTCGCGTTGAGGCAGCCATCTTGGCAGCCATTGGGCCTCTCGCGATACCTTCGTGAGACGTTGTCTCGATGAAGGTGCGTCACGCCGTCGAAGACGAGCGCAAGAGGCGTCACGCCGCAAATGACGTCGAATAATATGGGGCGTGGCTTCGAGTCGCTGGAAGAACGCAGCATTAAAGCGCGGGATCTGCGGTGTGCTTTCTTTCTCGACGCACTCGCTCACCAATTTACTTCGTCACTCACTCTCTTCGAAGGAATCGAAGCTCTCGCGGCGATCAGAAAGCAATATCGAAAGCTCAGGACGCTTGCGCAGAGACCTGCGGGCAATGTCCTTCGGCCGGAGACGGAGTCATCGTTACGCGCTGCCATGGCACGATCCCCCCACACACACACACACACACACACCGCCCGCGTCACGATGTACCACGTGACACGGGCGGCCTGCCGGCCTCTTCTTCATCCGAATGTTTAGCTTCTTATTCTTCTTCTTTACCCGCATGTCCTCAGCATTTGGAGTTAATGGTATTTAACAAACCGAACTCCATTGCTTCCTTTAATGGTTTAAAACTATTCATAGAATAAATAATACTAATATGTCAAAATATTGCTATAGATTTCAAACTCTATTTATGTATAACTATAAGGCACCACATTAGCTGTTTTTATCTTTACCACTCAATCTTCAATACGTATGTTTTTAGAGATAAACTGAAATATATAACAGTTTACATCGATGCTATATCTCTTAACTAGAGCAGCAATCGTTCCATAATTCCCACCATTATTCAATATACCACTCAATTCCATGCCTTTCCCTATAATCTATATAATATATATATCGCTCGCTCCTCCTTTTTTTCCAATAGGGAAAGGACGCACTCGCTATATATAAAATTAAGTATAACATAAATATATTATATAATATGACAATTCAGAATTTCATGTCAATGATATCGATGTGTAAAACAAAGTTATGCAATTAAATAATTTTCACAAACTTCACAGTAACGTAAGATATAATGTAGTAGTTTTAATTCGCTATGATGTCGTGTATAATAAGTAAAAGTAGTTTTTTGAAAATTAACGGACGTTTAAAAACAAAGTACGTAGAGGAAGAAGAAGCTCCATACTGTACTTAAGGCGGGAATCGCGAACTGCGTGAGCTCGCCCGGCACGTCTTCCTGTGGTGAAAGTTTTGGCGTTTTGAGCGAACGAATCACGCTGCGATTTTCGGATCTCCTGCACTTGTTGTGAACACAGGGGAAAGATCGATGACATTTGGTGAGTTAAATGTTCTGATTTGCTTTTTAATCATCTTTAACCCTCCATGAGCCTCGACTCTTGTATACTGTATAAAGTAGACGATGCTCGTTGTCGTCTTCAGCTCAGGGATTAGTTAAGGGAATATAATTTGAGTAGGGCAATGTATGTCAACCTATTGTTGGATGAATGTCTAGGCAGTTGGAATCATTCTAGGGGGCAACGGGAATGTTTTCATAATAGAGGGGTTACAGTACCCATAATGCAATGCAACACAACAACAACAGCATGCATTTTAAGGCCATTTTGCCTGCTAGAGCGGGGGTTAGCCTTGCGGTCCCCATGACAATCTTCTCCATTTTGCCCTATTTTCTGCATCTCTCCTTGTTAACCCCCTTGCCCGCATTTCTTCCACCATCTTTAGCTGTCTTTCTCGGTCTTCCCCGTCCTCTACTTTCTTCTCCATTCATTTCCATCACTTCTCAACCAATCACTTTCATCCTTCCTCAACACACACATGACCAAACCATCTCAATCTGTTCCTCTTCACAGCATCAATCACAGGCTCTATTCCCATCATCTTTAACAATTCATCATTTGTCTTCCTCTCTCAACGATACTCCACACATCCACCGAACCATTCGCATTTCCACCCTTTCCAGCCTTCGTTGCTGCTCTACGTCCATTACCCATGTCTCGCTCCCATAAATCATAACACTTCTCACACATGCAGCATACACCTTTCCCTTCAGCTTCTACGACACTCTCCTCCTCATCAGCACGCCACTCAGTTCCCGAAACTTCTTCCATGCACATCTCACTCCAGCAACCGTTGCCGAGTCTGATCCATCTTCTCCATTCAGCATGTCTCCGAGGTAGCAAAATGTTTTCACACCTTCCAGCTTCATGCCGTCTCCAAGATCCAACTCAACATTTCCTCCATCTGCAGCTCCCTCTGCGCACACCTTACATTTGAATGTAGCTGCCACACTGGTTAATGTAGCTGCCACCCTCTCAGACCACTACATTTTTGATGAACCCACTCAGCGCACATTGTACATTGAATGGAGTTCACTCCGACACCCTTCCTGCACACAGCACATGGCCACTTCCCAGTTCTTTCCACCTCACCACATGCTTTACCACTTGCCATCACCTTCGTCTTTCCGATATTCACCTTCAGACCTTTTGTCTCCATACATTCCTTCCACTTGTTCATCTTTTCCTTCAGTCCATCCATACTTTCCGCAATCAACACCAGATCATCTGCATACAACAACTCCCACGGTAAATCCTCCTTTACGTTCTGAGCCAGCACCTCCATCACAGCTACAAATGCGTGGGTGCCATATTGGTTGGCAAGCTAAAGGAGCGAGGAGAAAATGTAAACAAGGCCAAACAATTAGTGTGAGCTTCCGTTGCAATAAGAACAAGTCGGAATAACGAGATAAACGTGCTAGATGGTAGAGGTACTGATGCTATCATTGCCAAGGAAGTGAATAGCCGACGACCAACATGGCGGCGCGCATGGCATGATGGGATAATTCTGACACTCTAATGGTGGGAGGCTGCACACAAAGGGTGGCAACAAGGCAGCCTGTGGGAATCGAGGGTGGAGAGGCTGCAAAGGAAGGGACAGCAAATGAAGATCTGATTAGTATAAGACCAAGCAGAAAAACAAACAAACAAGTAGCGCTACATTCAAAGCGGTGCAGCACATGGACACGGAATTGGGAGGGAGAGGTGTACAATAATAGGTGAGGGCGAGACTACCGGAAGTAAGCTATAACACGTGTCCTTTTGTGGTTTGTTTTCAACGTATCCAATCACGTGACTGTTGTCGCGACAAGTGCACCAACCGGAAGTTACGTCGTTCCGCGGGCGGCTATACAAACATTTCGTATTATTTTTCATAAAACTTTATATTGTTAGAAATAGAATTACTTCTAGCTTGTCGGAAAGTTAAAATTTTAAAGATCAGACAAGAATTAAGCGAGTTATGATCAAATAACCTACACCGTTTCCATAATTTCCGGCTGTAACACGTGCCCTTTTGTGGTTTGTTTTCAACGTATCCAATCACGTGACTGTTGTCGCGAAGGGTGCACGAACCGGAAGTTACGTAGTTCTGCGGGCGCCTATTGATTGATTGATTAATTGCGTAATTAAAATCAACAAGTAATCGTAAAGTAATTAAATTACGAAATTACTAAAATTAAGTAATTATTCGAAACATTTAATAATTATTAAATGTTTCTTTAATCGATTAATCGATTTACTGATTTATCAAAAATATCCTTTACAGCCAAATCGCTTGGTCATTGTCATGTCCAAATATCAGCTTCCTTGCTCAAAAGGTGCCCGAGATATTGCCCAGATGAGAAAGAAAATAAATAAGTACTTAATAAATCGATAATAATTATAGTAATTAATCAATTAACTGATTAATGAAAAAATAAAAAATACCGGTATAGTTTTTGCCAAAGCACTTGTTCACTATTGTGGCCAAATTTCAGCTTCCTAGCTCAAGGGATGGCTAAGATATTGCCCGGACAAACAAACAAATGTGAAAACAAAACCTCATCCACCACTCTCTTGTAGGTTGTCCATGGTCTCTTGTAGGTTGTCCATGGTCTCTTGTAGGTTGGCCATGGTCTCTTGTAGGTTGTCCATGGTCTCTTGTAGGTTGTCCATGGTCTCTTGTAGGTTGTCCATGGTCTCTTGTAGGTTGTCCATGGTCTCTTGTAGGTTGTCCATAGTCTCTTGTAGGTTGTCCATGGTCTCTTGTAGGTTGTCCATGGTCTCTTGTAGGTTGTCCATGGTGTCTTGTAGGTTGTCCATGGTGTCTTGTAGGTTGTCCATGGTCTCTTGTAGGTTGTCCATGGTCTCTTGTAGGTTGTCCATGGTCTCTTGTAGGTTGTCCATGGTCTCTTGTAGGTTGTCCATGGTCTCTTGTAGGTTGTCCATGGTCTCTTGTAGGTTGTCCATGGTCTCTTGTAGGTTGTCCATGGTCTCTTGTAGGTTGTCCATGGTCTCTTGTAGGTTGTCCATGGTCTCTTGTAGGTTGTCCATGGTCTCTTGTAGGTTGTCCATGGTCTCTTGTAGGTTGTCCATGGTGTCTTGTAGGCTGTCCATGGTCTCTTGTAGGTTGTCCATGGTGTCTTGTAGGTTGTCCATGGTCACTTGTAGGTTGTCCATGGTCTCTTGTAGGTTGTCCATGGTCTCTTGTAGGTTGTCCATGGTCTCTTGTAGGTTGTCCATGGTCTCTTGTAGGTTGCCCATGGTCTCTTGTAGGTTGTCCATAGTCTCTTGTAGGTTGTCCATGGTGTCTTGTAGGTTGTCCATAGTCTCTTGTAGGCAACAATAGTCTGAATAAGCTGCATAGTAGGTCTAGTGGAACCTTTGGTTGACCAAATGCCACCAAAAGGCGGATGAGCTAGTATTGGCCAACAGCAACCACAACAATACATCTGTAGAGAAGGTGGTTGCGCTATGTCGCTGAATCGGTGGAGGATGTTCCTCGTCCAGTGGATGACGCTGCAGTCTGATTGTCCCAGTCACCTTTTGTACTTTGTTTTCATGGTGGTATATGTAGACGCTGGTTTCTGCTTTTCAGTGCTTCGTCGTTAAATATGAGAAAAGGTGTTTAAATAATGAGTTGGAACACGTTGAAGCCAACGAAAATAATGAGGAATATGATCGTATAGTTGCAATAAGCGAGACCTGCTTTCGGCATCCTCTGTTGATCAAGTCTTTCCTTGGGAAATCAGAACTCTTCACAGACTACAAGGCCTTTGTCCATTGCTCAGTGGAGTACCGCTCTCTGCTTATGAGCTGTCAGCATGACATCTGTCTTTCCTAGATGTTGTTGATTCGAAAACTCTCAAAATTATTTGAATCTCCTTTGATTATTTTGCTCTCACATCGTAGGCAGCTCGGTGATCTTTCTTTTCTATTGTCTGCTCCAACATTGCTCCTCCGTTCTGTCCTCTGACTCTCTCCAGCTACTCCAGCATGCACGTGTTCCTCCAGTAAACCCCCTCCTGGCTAAGCTCGCGTAATTTATTTCTCGCTTCTCCCTTCTATGGAATCGCCTTCAGTTCGTTCAGATGAGCGCATTGCAAACAGCAGAGGCTGCTCTGTGTCACACTTCCTTCCAGAGCTCCAAGGAAGCAGTGCACCGCCATCTCTTGTCATCTCTAATTCTGACCCGTGACAATGAAAAATTGTGATTGTCTCCTTGCTCGTTTGCTTGTAAGTTGCAGTTTTGTTGCTGAAATGGAAGCAAAACTGCTTTGATCTAGAACTTGCATCTTTAAAACATTAATTCATGCCCATTCATTTTCATTCGCTTGCTAATTTCACCCGTCTGTTTGCAGTGCTCCGATGATTTAACCCTGAATTTGTGATGGTACGTATCTTCCATAACTAACTCTTGGCAGATCTTGTTTATTTGTTTATTTATTTGTTTGTTTGTACCTGGTGGTGCATATCGAGATGTTGTTTTGGATCTGTTTGCAGGAGAATCAAAAGCAACTTTTGCAAGAGAATCAAAAGCAACTTTTGCAAGAGAAGCAAAAGCACCTTTTGCATGAGGTATTTGCCTAATCATACTAAAATACGCAATTTGGTGTCTGTCTGTCTGCAATACACTCGCTCATTACCTATCCAATCTCAACCAAACTTGACAGGAGGCCTAAGGGTCACACAATGGAGGTTATGGCTACTTAATTTCCCCCACTCTCCAAGTGTATTTTCTGTGTTAAGGTGTGTGTATATCCATGTTAAGGTAGATAATCATGGCATTTTTCCAAGGCCACTTCTAATAATAAAAGTAACTGGAACGGCACTCGGTAGGTGCATACCTCCACCAGGGTGAACAGTTTACATTTTGTATCTCACCGATGGGCTGGATCTGGATTCGGACCTGAACCACAATCAGTGGCATTTTTCCATGGTCCCTTCCAATAACAAAATGAATAACAATAATTATAATAGCATAATAATATCATTGAGCATCGCGATGGCCGGTGAGTGAGTGTGGACGCGATGTGATTTCTGCCCAGTGCTCTGAATGTCAAAGTGGAGATTCACAGAAGCGCGGGTAAACGGCGGGAGTAACTATACGCACCATCCTCATACCGCCTTGAGATGCAATATTAATGTGGACTCCCGGTGCTCCTCATTTTACCTGCACTGTTTTCCATCGGTGCTAGGTTTGAGATTGCCGGGAGCATTCGTACTTTATATATACTGTATATGTGTATATGGGACTGGCATAAGCTTATGGGACTGGCATAAGCTTGGGACTAATGCAAAGGCCGTTGATGGGAAATTATCAACGTTATTACAAAATAATGGTATTATTACTAACAATATCAACAATAATAATAAGGATAATAATATCCCCCACCTCTGCCAATCCCCTCAGCCCTTTGGCTGTCTAAAGCCTCATTTTCACACATGATAGTGTGAGAAAATATATAATTAAAATCAAAGGACTGAAAACGCACGTTTCCCACGGCCTCTCCCATAGCCAGCGCGTGTTTCTAGTCACACAAATTTATAGTGTTTTAAATCCTTGTTTTGAACAAGGATGCTTCAACACAGTGTTATGTGAATACGTAGCTGTCGATAATGGATAATTGGGCTGGTCTGAAAGTGTCGATGTATGCACACCTGTTTGAGTTGTCTAACCTTGATTTTAATTTCGACTTGGCTATAAATTGTAACGCTGGTGTTTCGTATGCAATGGGAGATGTCTGTGTGCACTGTCCCTTGGATGGACGTAAAGCTGGAGGACCTGTCTGCCAGTATTCAGGGTGTTGTCTTTTGTGAAGAGGTGAGTTATGACCGACATCCTGAACAAATTCAAAATTGTTGCCCCAATGTGCAGGGGCACTACATCAGCTGCACCTCTAGTGTTGCAACCAGCGGGCTGAATTTGGAATTTGATCCTCGTCTAATATTCATTCACCAGAGTTAGGGACTTTAGTTGCAAAATTTTGCAACTTTGACTGACTTGATGATATTGACTTTTGATTCGGATTTTGGACTTGGTGTCTGGGGACTTGCGACTTGCATGTGACTTGAGCTTGAGATTTTCCGTTGTGTTCCGCCCCATTTCTGCTTCCACAGCATCCCACCCCCTTCCTAATCGCCACCTTCCTTCCTGATTATACATTTCATTTTAACCTACATATTAAATATACAGGTAAATTATTAAAATTCCCTTTCCCATTCCACATTGAATACTTTGTTTCTACATGTAAACAATATAACCATAAGCAATGTTTACTGACTAGTCTTGTGTACATATATGTTCAAGTCAGGACACCAGATACAAAAAGTAAATTTTACACTTCTTTCTGGGAACAAAACAAAAAGTGTCCATTGTATGAAGATGACAAATAAAAACTTGAGTTAAACAGCTTTTCAGAACATACTGTTGCGGATATGGGACTTGGCCTCAATATCCGCTTGTAAATACTCCCCTATTTCCCCAATACTCCCCAACTATCCCCAATCCCCCATTCCCTAGTCCCATTGCCTGTAAATAACACTCTGTAGAACCGACCTTCCCCTTTTTCCCCCATTAAATGTCGTGCCCAGGTCCACCGCATCTCACGTAGACAACTTTCGGACATCTTGCTAGTTATTCTTAGTCTATGTCAGTTAAGGACTCGTTTCCATTAATTCTGACTCTTCGTTGCACCAGAATGTGATTATATGGCACCAGTAGTGAGTTTAGGACCTTCCCATACCTCCTCCCATCTTCTTCCCCAAACAACAACTACAACAACAACTACAACAACAACTACAACAACTACAACAACGGCGCGCGCGGGGGGAGTGTGCGTCCTCACACCGGCTCGGTTAGCCGCCATTGACCATGCGCTCCGACGGGGTTACCACGAAGGGGCTCCTTGTCAGCCCCTCGTCAAGGGCGGAGCCGGTAACCCCCCCGCACGCACCCAATGAGAAGCAACGGGCCGATTCCATCTGGGGCGGAGCTAACGAGCCGAGGGCGTGTCACTCCCCGCCGGATATACGCGGCCACTTACCGGACGTGACGTGAGATGCGCCCCGAGCTTGAAGAGCCAGTCACCACCTCCAAGCGCTGAGCGAGCTCCACGCATCGACCCGGTATTGCAGTACCTCCGAGAACGGTGCACCCCCTCCGAGAACGGTGCACCTTGAGCCATCGACTGCCCGCTTTCCTTGCCATCAATCCCCGTGTGAGTCAGTTTTTGTCCTGTTTATCTGTCGTCTGTCAGGGAATAAGATAAGTGTGTCTAAGTGCCTGTCTTTCTATGCTGTCCCTCTTGTAGTTGTAATCTGACCTTCCGCCCTAATATAACCTCCTCCGGTGGTCTTGAGAACTGAACCCTTGGTGTCGTGTCATTTGAATCCCAGCCGTTGTGTCCTTTCCCTTCATTGACCTAGCGTAGCGCGACTCGGCAACGTTCGAGTATAATCGGGTAACTTGTGCGGACACGGCGGCCATTCCGCTCGGCCCACCATAACATCAAAGTCGTGTCTGTAACAATTGGTGTCAGGAGTGTCGGATTCGAACCTGGGACTAAATTTATTAGGCCCAAATTTTGGAACACCAATTGTACCACTAGGGTAACAATTGGTGTTGGAAGGTAGAATTCGACTCGGAGCGCGTTTACGCGCTCGAAATTATAAAGGCGAAATTTGATTGTGTTTTACAAAATATAAAAACCCGAATTTTGAAAGTCGCGCTATGGCAGACCAAGTCGGCTGGGGTCCGGTAGTGGAGAGTGAGGCAGGGTCGGTCCAGGACCAAATTGAGGGACGTGAGGAGAGCGAAGCAGCGAGGGTAGCAGACGCACAAAATGGCGCCTCGCTGGTCACCGCGCCCGCGACCGTGGCAGCGACCCTGGTGGATTCGAACCTTTTCCTCCTGCAAATGAGGGCCCTTATGGAACAAATGGTGGGAATGAGGGCTGATAGTGAGCGGTTGGGAAACCAAATGGGGGTAATGAGGGACGAAGCGAGGGGTACCAGTGAGGGGTTAGACAATAATTTTAAGGAGTTAGACAAGAAATTTGGGAAGTTAGACAATAATTTTAAGGAGTTAGACAAGAAATTTGGGAAGTTAGACAATAATTTTGAGGGGTTAGACAACGGGATAAAAGAGGTGAAACATGGGTTAATGGGGGTAGAAAATAGAATGGCTGCCCAGGAGAATCAGATAGAAGGAGTGAAAAATGGGTTAGAGGGGTTAGAAAACAGTATGGAAGGCAAATTGAGGGACATGAGGGACCAAGCGGAAAGGGAAGTTAAACAAATGGGGCAGCAGATAGAGGGGGTCAGAATGGGGGTAGAAACTAAACTGGATGCTCACAGGGAGGAAATGGAGCAGATGAGGGTGGCATCTGGGCAGGAGATGCAAGTGATGGGAGAGGAGATCAGAAGAGGAGTGAGTGAGGAGGTCGGAGGAGTGCGCGAGGAGGTGAGGCACTGTAAGGAGCACATGGAGAAGGAGGTGAGAAAGGGGACTGTAAAGTTACAAGGGGGCATAGAGGACCTGACGCAGGAGGTGGAACAGCTGACGGAGGGACAAAAAGGACTAACGGAGCAGGTTCAAAGGAACACTGCGGTATTAGGAGGTTTAAAAGCGACACAGAAAGAACTAAAAGATGACTTGGTAGCGACGAAGAGGGAATGTCAGATGGTACGTGAGGGACTGACAACGAGGCTGGACGAGGTGATAGAGGTAATGGAGACGAAGGACCGGCAGGTGAGGACGCACATGGAAACGGTCAAGGTAGCCTTGGAGGACGAGCTTGAGGAGACGTACCGGGGAATAAAAGAGGTGAAGCAGAAATTAGAAGAAGTGGAAGAAGGGGTGAGCGAAATTAAAAAGCGACGGAGAGGGGATAAGAAAGAGATAAAAGAGGAGATAAAAGAATTGGTCCAAAGTCTGTGTTTGGATCGTGATGATGTGCTCATTAACCGGATGAGGGATTCGCAGGTGATGGAGGAGAAGCGAAGAGGAAGAGGACCCGGTGTAAGTGGTGACCAATATGGTCGTGCGTATGATGCGCCAGGGGATTTAAGAAGCTTGGGGGTCGAGATGGACCCGGGTGTTCGTGAGAGGCCATTGGTGAAGTGTGCGACAGGTCTGGTGTGCGAAAGAGGAGGTGTGCGAGAAAGTCCGACTCTGGGGTGTGTGAGGAAAAAGTGCGTGCCAAGGAGTGAGGGTGCTGGCGAGAGTGAGTCGGTCGTAGCGCGTGTGCGAGGGAGCACATGGAAGCGCGGTGTGGTAAGTGTTACAGAGGGTGTGATGGGAGAGTGTGCGCAGGAGTGTGCGCGAGAAAGGTGTGTGACGGACAGGTGCATGAGGAAACAGTGCGCTGTCAAGAGTAAGGGTGAGTGCGCTGTCAAGAGTGGAGGTGAGAGTAGTGAGAGTGACAAGGAGAGTGAGTTGGTTGTGACAGGTGAGCGAGGATGTACACCTGGAATGGAAGGATGCACACCTGGAATGGTAGAGCGTGAGTGGGAATGCACGCTGGAATTGGTAGTGAGGCACGTGGTTGGGTGTGCGAATGGGAGCACACCTGTGATTGTCACAGAGGAGGTGACAGAGGAGGGGGCGCGAAGAGGTGTGTTGGTGAGGTGTGCGACCAACGAATGTGTGCCAAAGTGTTCGGTGGTCAGGTGTGTGACCAAGGCTGTGAGTGGAATGGGTGTACCGAGGTGTGTAAGGAAAGGTACGAGGAGCATGGAAACGGCTGGATGTGTGAGCAAGGAACGGGCTGCGGGGTGTAAGCGTCCAGGTGAAGCATCGACGTTAGACGGGGTAGAGTTTAGAACGACTTATAGCCGAATCGGGCCCTCGGTGCGTGCTGGGCCTCGCTTTGAACGGCCGCGTCCGTGCTCCACTAGGCGGAGCTGGCAGCCCGATAGAAAGGGTCGTCATGGCGACCACTTTTTGTTGAGGCATTCCGGCAGGTCGAGATCGGGACATTGGATGGCTCCACGCCGAGGTGATGCGTGGGATCTCGGCCCGGGTAAGCCCCCGCCCCTGCCCCGAATGCGGGACGCATCCAGCCGCCAGCACAAAAGAATCCGCGTTCATGGCTCGGCTGTACGAAGCCGGGCTGTAGATGTGAATTGGCGCACCGAGAGGATGTAATAAGTAGACGGATGATGATGGTAGTGATTTGAAACGAAATTTAGGAAGGTGAATAGAATTGGCAGTAAATGGAAAATTTTTGAATTGGTTGGAAATCTGGACGAACAAAATTGATAGTGAGATGCCCCGTGGTGGTGGGATGGCAACGCTGTCATCCCTCACAGACGTGGGGCAAATGCGCAATAGTTTATGGGGTTGATGGCAGTGAAAACTAGCCCGGGTGGGTTCGGTTATATTGTAGGGATCTAGAGAAGAGATTGACATTAGGTGACGTCAAGTTTAGTTAGTGACTGATACCTGTAGTGGGGACGCAGGTAGTTTAGTGTGGATGATAATGACGAGGGAGCGCAATAGTTTAAAGGGACGACTGGGAAGCGCAAGTTTCAGAAGGGAGTAGTTAGCTGAGATGATGCCGTGTGTGTGAGAATGGAACAGGTGTGATTGCACAGGTGTGCAACTGGACAGGTGTGTGGAGCAGTGTGTGAGTAATGAGTGTTGTGGATCAGCGCGAATGCGCTTGGGGAGAGAAGGGTGCAGGTGGCACCAGGTGTGAGAGCACAGGTGTGCAAGTACAGGTGTGTGGAGAGAGTTGGAGTAAGTGGTACGGAGTGGTGTGCATGGTGCGAAGGTGTGGATGGGGGAAGAGTGGACCCCTTTCACGAGTACCCGGGGCGGGTAGTGTAAGTGTTAGGTAGAGGGTACAGGTAAATTGTGGTTGGATATTGGCATTTGTGGTGCGGTTGCAGAATGGTGTTGTGGATGGGTGCATTAGTGTCGTGGAAATGGCTGGGCGTGTAGCCTGTTAGTGTGTGTAGTTGGTTGGGCACTCCACCACTGTGAGGATGTCGGCCAGGTGAGGCCGCAGGTGGGCTCTGGGAGCCGGTAGTTGTGGATGGGGCCCGAGGATCCGGAGGACGGACCCGGGTAGCCCAGTGCCAGAGAGGGCACCGAGTGGGGAGAGCGCCAGAGGGCCTTCCCCAGGTAGTTAGGTTAGGGTAAGGAGCAGGTAAGCTCGGAGGCAACTGCAGTGGTGGAGGTGTGCAGGTGGGTAGACCCGCTGGGAGAGGTACACGCCACAGCCCAGAAATTGTGCGAGGGCACCGGGAGATGAATCGGGGGAGTGAGACCCCAAATTGAAAAGCACCACAGTTTGGCCAATGGGAATTGGTTTTTAGAACCCATAGTGTAAGAGGGCCAATGGTTTGGCCGGAGAAAGACCCCGGGTAGTGTAAAGTTGTTAGTCATTTAGGAAATAGTTAGGATTGATGAACCTGTCGCACCATACGCAGCCACTTGCCTGAGGTGGTGATGATGACTCCACACCTGTGTTTTCTTTGTTCTGTGTGCAGGAAATGAGAATTGCTGTGTGGATTGGTGAGACGCATCACGACGTGGATGAGACATTGGGGTGATTCCATCTCTCCCTCCCTAGGAGGGACTGATGATGAATTGGTAATGGAAAATTTTGATGTTGAGTTGGAGATGGTAAATTGTGATGAGAGTTGAAAATGGCAAATTTGATTGGTTAGGAGGGAGAGAAGACGAATTTGGTTTATGGGAGGAACGGGGAAGACAGTAGGGACGTTTGTTGATTTGTAAAGTAGATGTTTATGGGTAGTGTTGTGTTTTGTGGATACAGTAAGGGGTAAGGGAGGGGCCATGTAGGTTACCTGGTGGGGGGGGGGGGGGCGTACGGTAGGAACGTACCTGTCTCACCTGGTTCCCATGTGCCCCCAGTGTGCATCACCTTGTATTGCGTGCACTTTTGCGCCCTTACCACCTTACTCACTTGTCTGCTTCTTTTGTCTCCCACCTCCGAGGATCTGGTTTTGGGGCAGAGAGAGAGGAGAGAGAGGTGCTGGCTTCGCAGTTGTGGGCCTGCACTTTCGCTGTTTGCTGCCTGGATCGATACACCATATGGACCGCAATGTTTGTGGCCACCCACCATGGACCGCAGTTCTTATGCGGCCAAGCACCACCCGTGGATGGACCTATGGGTCAACGTGGCACCTATGCCATACAGGTGAACCACTTATAGTTGACACCACTGAAGGCCACAATACAGAAATGGACGCGGTTGGCGCCTTTCTTTATTTTTGAAAGAGGCAAGAACACCAAGTGCACCACACGAAGAGCAAGAGACACCTGCAGGGTTAGGGGTTGTTGAATTTATTTTTATTCATTGAACAATGGTGACTGCACCGGATGGTGCTGACTGTGTGATGGGGTGGTGCTTTTGGTGCTGGGAAGGGGTGCTCTGCACATTATTAAAGGCCGTAGGCCACAGAGCACTCGTGGGTTGGTGTATCGATGCTGGCATGCGTGCTCTCTCTATGCATAACATCTGCATGTGTTCCTCCAAAAACAGGTCCTGGATCGTAGTGTAAATAGCAGCGTAGTCTTGTAAATAATGCTCCCTACCGGCTGTATGTTTAGTTTGCGAATTCTTTCCGCAATTCGGTTATCCTGTGGGTGTGTTTCTGTGAGGAGAAGGGTGCAACGTCGCAGGGGGACATATTTACTCATTTGTGAATATCTGTAAAACTGTCGCACTCAGGGTAGAGTTAATAGTAGAGGGAACTACATCTGAGTGCCACACTAAAGTAGGTAAAAATTTATCGGGTCGGGACGCCCCGAGGGTAGAGAAGGGTGCAATGTTGCGGATATGGGACTTGGCCTCAATATCCGCTTGTAAATACTCCCCTATTTCCCCAATACTCCCCAACTATCCCCAATCCCCCATTCCCTAGTCCCATTGCCTGTAAATAACACTGTAGAACCGACCTTCCCCTTTTTCCCCCATTAAATGTCGTGCCCAGGTCCACCGCATCTCACGTAGACAACTTTCGGACATCTTGCTAGTTATTCTTAGTCTATGTCAGTTAAGGACTCGTTTCCATTAATTCTGACTTCGTTGCACCAGAATGTGATTATATGGCACCAGTAGTGAGTTTAGGACCTTCCCATACCTCCTCCCATCTTCTTCCCCAAACAACAACTACAACAACAACTACAACAACAACTACAACAACTACAACAACGGCGCGCGCGGGGGGAGTGTGCGTCCTCACACCGGCTCGGTTAGCCGCCATTGACCATGCGCTCCGACGGGGTTACCACGAAGGGGCTCCTTGTCAGCCCCTCGTCAAGGGCGGAGCCGGTAACCCCCCCGCACGCACCCAATGAGAAGCAACGGGCCGATTCCATCTGGGGCGGAGCTAACGAGCCGAGGGCGTGTCACTCCCCGCCGGATATACGCGGCCACTTACCGGACGTGACGTGAGATGCGCCCCGAGCTTGAAGAAGAGCCAGTCACCACCTCCAAGCGCTGAGCGAGCTCCACGCATCGACCCGGTATTGCAGTACCTCCGAGAACGGTGCACCCCCTCCGAGAACGGTGCACCTTGAGCCATCGACTGCCCGCTTTCCTTGCCATCAATCCCCGTGTGAGTCAGTTTTTGTCCTGTTTATCTGTCGTCTGTCAGGGAATAAGATAAGTGTGTCTAAGTGCCTGTCTTTCTATGCTGTCCCTCTTGTAGTTGTAATCTGACCTTCCGCCCTAATATAACCTCCTCCGGAGGTCTTGAGAACTGAACCCTTGGTGTCGTGTCATTTGAATCCCAGCCGTTGTGTCCTTTTCCTTCATTGACCTAGCGTAGCGCGACTCGGCAACGTTCGAGTATAATCGGGTAACTTGTGCGGACACGGCGGCCATTCCGCTCGGCCCACCATAACATCAAAGTCGTGTCTCTAACAATACATTGCAATTAATGAAGCCCTGTGTCTTAATTCCTTGATAGCTTGTACTCCAAGTTTTGTAAGTAAATGTGGGATTTGACACAATTTGAAGTAATACTATGGTGGCTTGAGACTTGGTTGAGACTTGGTTGAGACTTGCTTGAGACTTGCTTGGTTGAGACTTGCTTGATTGAGACTTGCTTGATTTAGACTTGCTTGATTGAGACTTGCTTGCTTGAGACTTGCTTGCTTGAGACTTGCTTGCTTGAGACTTGCTTGATTGAGACTTGGTTGATTGAGACTTGCTTGCTTGAGACTTGCTTGCTTGAGACTTGATTGAGACTTGGTTGAGACTTGCTTGATTGAGACTTGGTTGAGACTTGCTTGATTGAGACTTGGTTGAGACTTGCTTGATTGAGACTTGGTTGAGACTTGCTTGATTGAGACTTGGTTGAGGCTTGCTTGGTTGAGGCTTGCTTGATTGAGACTTGGTTGATTGAGACTTGGTTGATTGAGACTTGCTTGCTTGAGACTTGCTTGATTGAGATTTGGTTGAGACTTGCTTGATTGAGACTTGGTTGAGACTTGCTTGATTGAGACTTGCTTGATTGAGACTTGCTTGCTTGAGACTTGCTTGCTTGAGACGCGCTTGAGACTTGGCCCAACTGACTTGCTGACATCTGTCAGTCACTTGATAAATTTGCAGCAGAGAACTTTTTTTTTTTTTAATGGATCAGTTTTACTCTCAGTGAAAGTATCTTTATTATCTCCAGGTCTTTAAAACAGCTGTTCACCACCATATTTTATCTTCCCCCATCCAAAACCTTGATCTTTTCTACCCCTGTTAAAACGCCCCAAATCCGCCTCTTTAAATCGCCAACTTCTTTCCTGAAATTCCTAGAAGTGTTCATATGCTTTATACCATGTACCCTTCCCTCCTCCCCCAGCCCTCCCCCTTCCACAGATCTACAGACGTCCCTGTTCGCTTCTGTTGTTGTTCTTGTGTGCTTCCCTCTCTCCCTCTCTCCCCCTCTTGTCTCCCGCTCCCTTCATTGCATATTTTATGTGTCTGTGCATGTTTTCATGTTCAATATGTTAACTCTTACATGAGCCTAGATTCTGTATACAAAAAAAAGAAAAAGAAAAAAAGGCAGAAGTGATGAGTCATTACTCTAAATAAATTCTCTGACAAATTCATATTCTGACAAATTTCCATCACAGTTGAATGGAGTCAGTATTTTGGTTATAAAGAGTGCTTGGGCAGAAAGGTCGCTGTTCTGCTTTTGAGCAAGGTTTGAATGGAGATTGATGGTTTGATTAATTGTTGGACTGCACAGATATAGCATGGCCTAGTTAAGATATAGTAGCCATCATTGGTGGATTTATGCTTTTCACCCCTCAGCCCAAATTGGGCTAAGGGGTATTGTCGTCACGGGCGGCGTCCGGGTGTCCGTCAACTTTTGGTTTCCGTCAATTTCAAGGAGAACGGCTTGTCAGATTAAATCCATTTTTAACTCAACTGGACTATGTCCAGCTGAGTTTTTGTCGACACCCAGCATCCGTCCGTCGTCTGTCTGTCGTCTGTCTGTCTGTCTGTCGTCTGTAAACAATTTCGACATCTACGCTCTAAAAGTCACAAATATTGATCAAATTTGATGAAACTTGTTATACAGCATCTTTAAGACATAAACTCGTTTGGGATTGCATTTGGGCGTTGCACGCCCAAAAATGGGTGCGGCAGGGCGGCCATATTGAAAAATCAATTTTTGTCAATCTGGTACTTCCTAATGTAACTAGAAGGCCTTCAACCTTCAACGCTATTCCACCTCTTTAGCACATATAAACTATATAGTTTGTGGTTCTATTATGCATATTCTAACCATATTGATATAGACCAGTTGAGTTCAGGTTCCCTGGAACCTCTAGTTGCAGTGTGTGTTGGGGTTGAGTGGAGGAAGGTTCCTTTTGAAAATGGGCGCGCTGCGATTTTCAATATGGCCGCCACGGCAGCCATCGGGCGTCTGTCAACTTTTGGTTTCCGTCAATTTCGAGCAGAACGGCTTGTCCGATTAAATCAATTTTTGCAGTGTGTGTTGGGGTTGAGTAGACGAAGCTTCCTTTCGAAAATGGGTGCGCTGCGATTTTCAATATGGCCGCCACGGCAGCCATCTTGAAATTGGTTTCTGTAAATTTCGAGCAGAACGGCTTGTCCGATTAAATCCATTTTTGCAGTGTGTGTTTGGGTTGAGTAGAGAAATGTTCCTTTCGAAAATGGGTGTGCTGCGATTTTCAATATGGCCGCCACGGCAGCCATCTTGAAATTTGTTTCCACCATGCATGGGCTGAGGGGTTACGCCCCCTTTGCGGTGCTATTTATTATTATTATTTATTATTATTATTATTATTATTATTATTTTTTGCTTCCAAATTGATTTGGGTTTAATGGTTCGAGATATTTGTTGATTTGTCCTCACCTCCCCACCCCTTCTTTTCCCACTTTAATAGTATCAATATTTTAAAGAATTTTTGTAGTTTTATTATTATTAGGCCATATCAGTGGGATATGGCCCGCATATTATTTGATGGTGAATCTGAGTGTTTTATTTTTTGTTTTTTTTTAAACAGGAAGAAGAAAAAAAATATGGGGAGATACATGGAAGAATAAAGACTTTTTTCTGTTTTTTTACTTTGCTGTAGTCTGACGGCCAGTGTCAAAGTGGTATCTTGTCAGTGGTATTTGTCAGTGTTATGGTAAAATGGCAATCCATTAGACATTATTCACAATTAATTTTATTTTAAACCGAACATTAACTCTAACACTTAGTAGTTGTTTTCACAACCCCTCCCCCACCCACCTCTCCCCCCTAACAAATACAAAGATACAAATTGACGTTCACACTCCTCTGGACAGCGATTTGACACCATCAAAACACAACAAAGAATCCATGTGGGTAACATAATACATGTAGGAAACACATTTGAGACATTAGCAACCCGAAACAAACACATACAGTACATGCTTTATCATATACCTCATAACCAATATTTCCCTCCATCCCACCAAATTTATTAAACACAAACATCTCATTCATTAAACATGAACACCACACATGAAAACCGAACTCGCCTAGGCAGGAAGCGTGAGGAGCTGGGTGCTCCTTGAAGAAGATCCCTGAGCGCGGAGGATTGACAGGAGAGCGGGGTGGAGCATCTGGAAGCGCACCGGTGAGGGTGCTCTGTGTGGGACCAGGTTCCACCCTGCTTAAACAAGTATAAAGGCGCAAGACAAGTGCCTTTCGTCGCCTTGGAACCGAGAAAAAAAATTGCACCTCTATATCTCTGAAAGTGCTGAATAGAGAAAATTGAGACAATGTTCATTGTAAAGAACTCTCCATGGGGAATAAAATGTTAATGATGATGTCATAGGTGCCTCCATTATGACGTCATAATTCGACAAGTACAAAACTTCATCCAATCAAGATGAAATTTCTTGAGCGTCATGTCGGCATAAATTGGTGGAGAAAAAAAAAAAGATCATCGGTCACGTGGTTCTGCCGCCATATTTGTTTTAACACAAACGCCTTAAAAACCACTGAAAACACATCCTGGCGAGCGTCTGCAATCTGATTGCTCTTTCTTGTTGTGCTTGTAATTACTTTATTTTTGACCATTGTAAATGTTGTTTTTGATAATTGCTTGTAAATACTTCTGGTTTCTTGGGTAACCAGTTGTTTCCAACCTGTCCGTTTCATCTCTTTTCCGTTGACCCGGCGAAGGTGCAATAGTGGTAGTTCGGGACGTTCTTCCCCAACCAATTGACTCCACAACATTAGCCGGTCCATACTTGGCAGAGCACTTGGCTACCCTTGATTAGATTAGATAAGCTAAGGTGAGTACGAACCGAGGGCACGATCCACAGTTAGGTTGGCTACGTCACCCACAGATAAACGGTGTCAGACTTCGGCAGGACCGGTAGTCAGGAGGAGCCTGATAATTCCCCTCATGGTGAACCTTGAAAAACCCGGCTCCATAACAATTTGGTGTCTGGGAGTGGGATCTTCGGACCCTCCAGACACCATAACAGTATTCTTAGTTAATTTTATTTGTGATTATCATTAATATTTAATAATTATTCCTTTATTTGAATGAGGTAAGACTTACCACAGGCTGGATTGGATATTCCAAGCATTGGTAATCACTGTGATGACTGAACTCTGTCTGTCTCTCTTTGTCTCTTTACTTCTCCCTCTCTGGGGTATGGATAAAATGACATGAAGTCTCACAAGGTGTGTAATGTGTATCATTGTGGAACGATGTGGCTAAGGGAAGTTGACAAACTCGATCGGTTGTCTGGGAACCATGTTCTGCTTTTCACCTCAAATAGATTCCTACATTTCACCTGGGTAGTTCTGACATGAAATGCCTGCAATGCTCGAAACTGCACAATTTATTGCAACGATATTGAAGTTTGTTTTTCATCATCACCTTAACTGATATTGTCAATGCAGTTATAAGCTTATCTTTTCTGCACCAATTTAAATCCACGTCTGTGCTGTAACCTTGATGCCCCTTTGGTTAGGTGACCATGCTAGAAAAAACGCATGCAAAGCGGTATCAGCAGCTCCTTGCACCTGACTTGCTGTTCAACACCGGCTGTGGCGATGCATTCGAGGAAGATCGTTTAAAACAATTCTACACAAAAAGTTTGGAGGAACTGAATGAGGTGGGTTGTTTTTATTGAGAACTGCAGCCTTTCTTTTTTTTCTTTCCTCAATTAATTTAGCAGTTCAAATTTTCAAGATGTCATTGTATTGCTCCACACTAAGTCTGCTTGGTTTTAGCTTTGGATGCATTTTGTGGCTCATCCTTTATTTAGTTTATTTTGTTCATCACTAATATTCACGACCCGTGTTGTACCCTTTCTTTTTATTGTACCCACCTAATATTCATGACTCATTAAAAACTTTGTAAGCAATTTAATTTGTAATATATATATATAATAAATATATATAAAATAAATTTATTTATTTGTTTAATTTCTCTGAACCTCACAGGAAACCTCTTGTTTGCTTTTAACAGCTCCAAGCCTCCATGTGCATCGAAGAACATTATGAGGGAGAGCCCTCGTCCACAAGCAGACTGGTAATTTGGTGTTAATTAATGGAAGCGTGGGTGTAAAGGCTGTGCAGAGAACTTGGTATACTTAAGAGTATTCTGTGAGTTATTATTTTAAAAAATTTGTACTTGTATAATTGGTCTGCCACAGCATGACTGGTACATGGAGATGTCGGTCTCTTATTTCCTTCGTCTATAGTTTTTAAATGTTTTTGTCAATTTGTTATTTGCACGATACTAATTACCAGGCGGTTGGTGGCTCGATGGGACAGCTACACCTGATTTTGAGCTGCTGCCTCCGAATCTGGTAATTAATCATAAAAATGTGAAGGCATATAGATTTACTTTTTCTTGACTTCCCTTTCTAGTCCATTAAATGCATGATCTTGTTGAGAGAAAAGCAATCGCTTCTTGCTGCTTTCAGCGACGAGAATTAATGACCTTGTAAACACCTCACCATGTCGTCCATGCCCAAATGCGCTGACAAACGTCTTTGCTCGAGTTTTGTGCCTGCGCAGTCGAAGATCAGAGGCGTTATGCTTTTGGCTTATCTATCTGTGCTTTTGTTTTCAGTGTTTTTTTGTTAATGTGATAACCTGTGAACCACTGAAGGGATTTCGACCAAGTTTGGCACAGTAATGAATGGACTTTTAATATGAAGATGCACGCATTCAATTTTGGGTTCAAAAGGTCAGAGTTCTAAGGTCGTGTGACCTTTGAAAATTGTTGTTGCTGAAATAATTTGTGAACCACTAAAGGTGTTGTAAAAACCAGAGTTACAACATTGTCCCAGATTGTGAGTTTAATTCGGAATCGATCTCAAGCAATACCTGTAAGACAATCATCAAGCAACATATCAATATTCAGCATTCATAGGAAGCAGTAAAGGATTTGCAACTAGTCCAAGCAAGTCTGGAACAAAGAGCAACACGCACCATCTAAGTATGCACAACATTACACAGAATAAATGTCACAGGAATGAGTCGTAGCACTGTCTGTCCGAGTTCTTATAACTGCCACGCAGCGGACAGAGACCGCATAACACCTGGGTTCAACTTAGACACAATTTCATTACAAAAGGCATTTCAACCAAACATGGCACAAGTATACAGTGCATTCAGAAAGTATTCAGACCCCTTCACTTTTTTCACATTTTGTTATGTTGCAGCCTTGTGCTGAAATCGTTTAAATTCGTTTTTTCCCTCATCAATCTACACTCAATACCCCATAATGACGAAGAGAAAACAGGATTTTAGAAAGTTTTGCAAATTTATTAAAAAGAAAAAACTGAAATTTCACTGACATAAGTATTCAGACCCTTTGCTCTGACACTTGAAATTTAGGTCAGGTGCCTCCCATTTCTCTTGATCATCCTTGAGATGTTTCTACACCTTGATTGGAGTCCACCTGTGGTAAATTCAATTGATTGGACATGATTTGGAAAGGCACACACCTGTCTATAAAGAAGTCTCACAGCTGACAATGCTTATTAGAACAAAAACCAAGCCATGAGGTCGAATGAACTGCCTGCAGAGCTCAGAGACAGGATTGTGTCGAGGCACAGATCTGGGGAAGCCGATAAAAAAATTCTGCTGCATTGAAGGTTCCCAAGAGCACAGTGGCCTCCATAATTCTTAAATGGAAGAAGTTTGGAACAACCAGGACTCTTCCTAGAGCTGGCCGCCCGGCTAAACTGAGCAATCGGGGGAGAAGGGCCTTGGTAAGTGAGGTGACCAAGAACCCGATGGTCACTCTGGCTGAGCTCCAGAGATCCTGTGTGGAGATGGGAGAAACTTCCAGAAGGACAACCATCACTGCAACACTCCAGCGATCTGGGCATTATGGCAGAGTGGCCAGACGGAAGCCTCTCCTCATTGAAAGACACATGAAACCCCTCTTGGAGTTTGCAAAAAAGCACCTAAAGGACTCTGACTGTGAGAAACAAGATTCTGTTGTCTGATGAAACCAAGATTGAACTGTTTGGCTTGGCCGGATGTTTATCCAACAACCTCTTTTTTTATAACGGTTTTTCCCCATGCATTTCTCAGTCATACCTTGATTAGGAAATTTATTCAAGGAGGAGTTGGCAACGTTGTGACCTGAGGGATATATCTGGGACAAAATCGATGTCTGCTGGCAGGGTGGTGACCATTCTTGGTTTAAGATGTTTGTGTTGTCAGTCAAATTGTACACATCGTCAAGAGGAAGTTTTTTTTCCCCGGTGTGTACCCTGGTTTAGAATAGGTACACCGTATCCCTGCGTGTCGTAAGAGGCGACTCAAAAGGTTTGGCGTCAGGAAGGGCATCCGGCCATAAAAACATTGCCTCAAAAAGAGAACCATGACAATTACAACTGCATATGGGCAGGGTACAGCCTGAAGTACCCCGTGGGGGACCCCACTCCCACGTCAAAACTCAAGGTGGGGAACCCGATCGAAGCAAGGGTGGAAATCACTCCATTTATGATGACGAAACGTCTGATGCCCGAAGTGGAGATCGGTTTCTGAGGTTTGGGACATGGAATGCAGGGACAATGACAGGGAGATCAGGAGAAGTGGTGGAAGTATTGGTCAGAAGAAGAGTGGACATATGTTGTGTGCAAGAGACGAGATGGAAGGGAAGTGGTGTGAGAGCGGTGAAGGGTAGGCAGGGACAGAAATACACATTTGTGTGGCAAGGGTGCCCGGAGGACGTGCATGGCGTTGGTGTCCTGTTTTCTGAGGAGTTTGCAGACAGTGTGGTGAGTGTGACTCGAGTGAGTGATAGGTTGATGATGGTGAAAATGATGATTGGAAAGCTCTTGCTGAACGTCATCTCGGTATATGCTCCGCAGGTTGGTCGGTGCGATGAAGAGAAGGACAAGTTCTGGTGTGCAATAGAGAAGCTGATAGAAAACGTGAAAGACGAGGAAGTTGTTGTGGGAGGAGGAGACCTAAATGGACATGTGGGAAGGAGTATGGATGGTTTTGAGGGAGTTCATGGGGGTTACGGATATGGTGTGAGAAATGGAGAAGGTGAAAGGATTTTGGAGTTTGCTGATGGAGTTGATTTGTTATACTCAGTTCCAGAAAGAGGATAATAAGCTTGTTACATACACGTCAGGTGGGTTGACGACAACCGTTGACAACCTGATGGTGCGGAGGCGAGATAGGGGGCACCTCCGGGACACAAAGGTGATCCTGGGGGAGGAGGCTGTTTCACAGCACCACTTGGTTGTCTGCGCCATAAGGGTGAAAGGTGCGAGGAGAGCTCGGCGGGTGAAGTACCAACCGAGAATGAAGGTGTGGAGGTTGAAAGAGGTGATGGCAAGGGAGGCATTAAAAGAGAGGCTGAGTATGTTAGAGGATGATGTGGTTGAGCTTGAAAGTGGTTGGATGTCAATGAAAGATAGTCTGTTGGGAGCCGTTGGTGAGGTATGTGGATTGTGGATGGACAAAAGGACCACGGAGGCACTCGGAAACATAGTGGTGGGATGATGAAGTTGGAAAGAGGATTGATGAGAAGAGGAAGACGTTCAAGGAGTGGCAGAAGGCGAAGGGTATGGGGGCAGAAAAAGCAGAGCATGAAAGTTATAAGGCAGCCAAGAAGGTTGCAAAGAAAGAGGTAGCAAAGGCGCAGGAGGCATGTAGGAAAATGTTCGGAGAACGCTTGGATTCGGAAGAGGGTCAGAGAGCGGTATTCAGGATTGCAAAGCAGATAGCGAAAGAGAAGTGTGTTGTGATGGGGGTGAGTTGCTTGAAGGATGAAGTGGGACAAATCGTTGTGGACCCAGATGGAATTAAAGGAAGATGGAAGAGATGTATGGAAATGCTGTTTAATGCAGAGAATGAATGGGATGGCAACATCGAGAGTAACCCAGTTTTAGGACCGGCAGAGAAGATAACTGAGAAGGAAGTTGTGGAAGCGATAAAAGCAATGAAGAGTAGAAAAGCGGGAGGGCCGACAGGAATTGTGGGAGATATGTTGAAGGCAGCAGGAAGTTGGGGTGTGAAGAGAATGACAGAGATCTGTAATCTGGTGGTGAAAGAAGGCCGCATTCCAGTGGATTGGGAACTGAGTACCCTCGTCCCTCTATACAAGGGGAAAGGTGACCCTCTGGAGTGTGGCTCGTATCGAGCGATAAAGTTATTGGAGAATGGAATGAAGGTATTGGAAAGGGTGTTGGAGAGGAGGATAAGGAAGAAAGTGAAGATTGATGAAATGCAGTTTGGATTTATGCCTGGAAGAGGAAGGACAGACGTGCTTTTTATTGCAAGGCAGTTGCAGGAGAAGTACATGTAGAAGAGGAAGAAGTTGTTTCTTGGGTTTGTTGATCTGGAGAAAGCATTCGATAGGGTTCCACGTGAAGTAGTGACATGGGCATTGAGGAAGTTAGGAGTGGAGGAATGGTTGATCAGAGTAGGGATGGCAATGTACAAAAGAGCGTGCACAGCTGTAAGGATGAAGGACGGGAACAGTGGTGAGTTTGAGGTGAAGGTGGGAGTGCATCAGGGGTCGGTACTAAGCCCACTACTATTTGTAGCTGTGATGGAGGTGCTGGCTCAGAACGTAAAGGAGGGTTTACCGTGGGAGTTGTTGTGTGCAGATGATCTGGTGTTTATTGCGGAAAGTATGGATGGACTGAAGGAAAAGATGAACAAGTGGAAGGAATGTATGGAGACAAAAGGTCTGAAGGTGAATATCGGAAAGACGAAGGTGATGGCAAGTGGTAACGCATGTGGTGAGGTGGAAAGAACTGGGAAGTGGCCGTGTGCTGTGTGCAGGAAGGGTGTCGGAGTGAACTCCATTCAATGTACAATGTGCACTGAGTGGGTTCATCAAAAATGTAGTTGTCTGAGAGGGTCATTAACCAGTGTGGCAGCTACATGCAAATGTAAGGTGTGCACAGAGGGAGCTGCAGATGGAGGAAATGGTGAGTTGGATCTTGGAGACGGCGTGAAGCTGGAAGGTGTGAAAACATTTTGCTACCTCGGAGACATGCTGAATGGAGAAAATGGATCAGACTCGGCAACGGTTGCTAGAGTGAGATGTGCATGGAAGAAGTTTCGGGAACTGAGTGGCGTGCTGATGAGGAGGGGAGTGTGGTTGAAGCTGAAGGGAATGTTGTCTGCTGCATGTGTGAGAAGTGTTATGATTTATGGGAGCGAGACATGGGTAATGAACGTAGAGCAGCAACAAAGGCTGGAAAGGGTGGAAATGCGAATGGTTTGATGGATGTGCGGAGTATCGTTGAGAGAGAGGAAGACAAATGATGAATTGTGAAAGATGATGGGAATAGAGCCTGTGATTGATGCTGTGAAGAGAAACAGGTTGAGATGGTTTGGTCATGTGTTGAGGTGAGGAAGGATGAAAGTGACTGGTTGAGAAGAGTGATGGAAATGAATGTAGAAGGAAGTAGAGGACGGGGAAGACCGAGAAAGACTTGGCTAAAGATGGTGGAAGAAGAAATGCGGTCAAGGGGGTTAACAAGGGGAGATGCAGAAAATAGGGCAAAATGGAGAAGATTGTCATGGGGACCGTACGGCTAACCCCTGCTCTCGCAGGGAAAATGGCCTTAAAATGCATGTTGTTGTTTTTTTGTCAAGAGGAAGTTTAAGGAGTTAAATATTGGCTGGGAAGGTATCAACAACGTCAAGGATTATCGGCTGTCCTTCCCTGAAATTAAGGTGCTCCCTTCTCTCCAGTCAAATGATGAACTTCTTTCTCCTTTTCATTTGGTAACAAAGGAGGGTATTCATAAGCTCCTTCGAGATAACCAAGCGTCGTCCTTCTCTTGAGCGACACGAGTGGCCTTGTTGTCAGAACGGTTACGGCCAGGATTTCCTGCCACTCCACTGTTGCCTAATATGTATACATTACCTATTTATTGGTTCCCAGCAGATATTCAGTGGAGACTAACACATTGGGCTCTCCCTTCGAATACCTTTGTTAACCACCTTGACAGTTCAGTACCTGTAACTTGCCCCTTCAGTGAACAGAAGGAGGACCTCTTTCACACCTATGTGCAATGTGAAAGACTAACACACCTCTCTTCTCTGTTCTCACACACTTTTTTGATCAGCTGTCTTTTCCTTTCACGTCACATACTTTTATTTTGGGTGTACCTTTCAGACACTCCTGCAAGGACTCAGGTAGGCATTGTACTAAACTTCTTGGTTGCCATTGCAAAATATGCAATTTATAGATCAAGGAAAATCAAAATTGATAATGGGCCTGGTTTTGTTGTTGTCTATTTTTAAAGAGCTGGTTTCTGCAAGAATCAGGTTGGAGTTTGATTACAATGTGGCGATTGAAAATGTCAAACTCTGAGTGAAAATGGTGTATTAACGAAGCCTTATGTGTTGTAAATGATTTGGAATTGGTCTTCACTTTCTAATATCTGCATCAAGAACTGTGTTGCCTTCTATGTTTTTCTCCTGTAAAATTAATTTGATCTGTTTTGTCTTTTGTGAAATAAACGGTGTTGCAAATTCAATTCTCACTTTCTCTCTCCCACTCTCTGCCTCTCTCCCATGCTCTCTCCCATGCTCTCTCCCATTCTCTCTCGCTCAATTTCTCCCACTCTGTCTCTCTCTCTATCTTTCGCTCAATCTCTCTCTCTCTCGCTCTCGCTCTCGCTCTCGCTCTCGCTCTCTGTCTCTCTCTCTATCTCTCGCTCAATCTCTCTCTCTCTCGCTCTCTATCTCTCCCACTCTCTGTCTATCTCTCCCACTCTCTGTCTATCTCCAACTCTCTATCTTTCTCTCTTGCTCTATCTCTCCCACTCTATCTCTCCCACTCTCTCTCTCCCC
This sequence comes from Myxine glutinosa, assembly GCF_964187855.1. Lineage (NCBI taxonomy): Eukaryota > Metazoa > Chordata > Myxini > Myxiniformes > Myxinidae > Myxine > Myxine glutinosa. The sequence goes on along the minus strand of NC_136272.1, from coordinate 40,275,086 downwards.
CTCTTTGTCTCTCTCCCCCTCTTTGTCTCTCTCCCCCTCTTTGTCTCTCTCCCCCTCTTTGTCTCTCTCCCCCTCTTTGTCTCTCCCCCTCTTTGTCTCTCTCCCCCTCTTTGTCTCTCTCCCCCTCTTTGTCTCTCTCCCCCTCTTTGTCTCTCTCCCCCTCTTTGTCTCTCTCCCCCTCTTTGTCTCTCTCCCACCCTGTCTCGCTCTCTCCCACCCTGTCTCGCTCTCTCCCACCCTGTCTCGCTCTCTCCCACCCTGTCTCGCTCTCTCCCACCCTGTCTCGCTCTCTCCCACCCTGTCTCGCTCTCTCCCACCCTGTCTCGCTCTCTCCCACCCTGTCTCGCTCTCTCCCACCCTGTCTCGCTCTCTCCCACCCTGTCTCGCTCTCTCCCACCCTGTCTCGCTCTCTCCCACCCTGTCTCGCTCTCTCCCACCCTGTCTCGCTCTCTCCCACCCTGTCTCGCTCTCTCCCACCCTGTCTCGCTCTCTCCCACCCTGTCTCGCTCTCTCCCACCCTGTCTCGCTCGCTCTCTCTCTCTCACCCTGTCTCGCTCTCACCCACCCTGTCTCGCTCTCTCCCACCCTGTCTCGCTCTCTCCCACCCTGTCTCGCTCTCTCCCACCCTGTCTCGCTCTCTCCCACCCTGTCTCGCTCTCTCCCACCCTGTCTCGCTCTCTCCCACCCTGTCTCGCTCTCTCCCACCCCGTCTCGCTCTCTCCCACCCCGTCTCGCTCTCTCCCACCCCGTCTCGCTCTCTCCCACCCCGTCTCGCTCTCTCCCACCCCGTCTCGCTCTCTCCCACCCCGTCTCGCTCTCTCCCACCCCGTCTCGCTCTCTCCCACCCCGTCTCGCTCTCTCCCACCCCGTCTCGCTCTCTCCCACCCCGTCTCGCTCTCTCCCACCCCGTCTCGCTCTCTCCCACCCCGTCTCGCTCTCTCCCACCCCGTCTCGCTCTCTCCCACCCCGTCTCGCTCTCTCCCACCCCGTCTCGCTCTCTCCCACCCCGTCTCGCTCTCTCCCACCCCGTCTCGCTCTCTCCCACCCCGTCTCGCTCTCTCCCACCCCGTCTCGCTCTCTCCCACCCCGTCTCGCTCTCTCCCACCCCGTCTCGCTCTCTCCCACCCCGTCTCGCTCTCTCCCACCCCGTCTCGCTCTCTCCCACCCCGTCTCGCTCTCTCCCACCCCGTCTCGCTCTCTCCCACCCCGTCTCGCTCTCTCCCACCCCGTCTCGCTCTCTCCCACCCCGTCTCGCTCTCTCCCACCCCGTCTCGCTCTCTCCCACCCCGTCTCGCTCTCTCCCACCCCGTCTCGCTCTCTCCCACCCCGTCTCGCTCTCTCCCACCCCGTCTCGCTCTCTCCCACCCCGTCTCGCTCTCTCCCACCCCGTCTCGCTCTCTCCCACCCCGTCTCGCTCTCTCCCACCCCGTCTCGCTCTCTCCCACCCCGTCTCGCTCTCTCCCACCCCGTCTCGCTCTCGCACACACTTTCTTTCTCTCTCTCACTCTCTCTCACACACACTCTCTCTCTCACTCCCTCTCCCTCTCCCTTTTCCTCTCTCCGTCTCTCACTGATGTGACTTTTAATTGAGACCAAACGTAACATTGGGTTCACATCTAGCGCAGGTGGAGACGTATCCATCGACACATTCATTAGTCTAGTAGGAAGACTAGGTCCCACTGCACCCCCCGGAGATATACTTCTAATCAGTGTTTCTAGATTGGAAAAAATGTGTAGAAAATGACTAGCTATGGCCCCAAGCTGAAAAAATGTCCCACATACCATTTTTATGCAAATTACTGCTGCCATTATCAAAAAAACGATTTTTGACATATCTCAGCCAATATTGCAGATAATTGAAAAATGAAGGTGTCTAGACCCATGTTTTGAAGGGCATAGATCATGATAGAACTATTCATAACATGATTACATGTGTCTATGGTATACTAGTATGCTAATTAGTGCTTTATTTACAAAATAATCACAGTTTTACGAAATAATAGACTCATATTAAGGTCCGTCTACACAGACGTTAACACAAAGTTTTATTTTTCTAAATATTACAACTGTCAAAATAGTCCTAGCACTCAATGTGACCACTCTTCTCTTGCTTGTTTTAGATAAACATCATTAGCATTAGTGATTCTACACTGAGTCAGTCATCATCATTTTCATCGAAATCGTCAGAGTCAAACTCTTCTTCTCCTTCCTCTTCCTCCTCCTCTTCGTGCTCTCCTGTGTTCAGAAGATCCACCAGTGAGGTTGGTAGGATGGGACCACTGGACCACATTGGTTTCAACAGTCCTTCATCAGTCCTTATCCATCCTTGCTCCTCATAAGGTTTTGGCTTTTCGATGATAGGTTGATCGGCTCTTTTGTACAATGCTACGCGGTGGTTCACACGCTGGATGTGCGGCTTCAGGGCAGACTGGCATGGAGGAAGGCGAGCCAGATCAACCTTGGACTTGGATGTGAGGGTCTTGTCCTCTCCCACCATTTTTCGTAGCAGCTTGGCACGGACAATGTCCACTGATGACTCGCGACTCTGGCCGTACATCACACAGGTGAATTTTTCTAACTGCCTCTCCACCTCAGGGTTGGCATCCCAGTTGTCACCCAGTTCACCGAATGCCCTGTGAAACCTGGGATTCTTCTCCAGCTTTTTCAAGGGCCCGACTTTTCCCTTCCCTTTGAAGGCACTGGTGCAGTCTTCTCCGCTGAACACATCGTACCCCAGGAGAGTGGCACAGTAGTCCTCTCCCAGGGATTCTGCCAGCTCAGAGACGTTGACAAGTTGGCGATGCTTCCCTGACCCTGTATCCAGGTACACCGTCAGCTTGATGTTGTGGGCATGGTGGAGCAGGATCAGGAGGATGTCTGTGTCCGGTGTTCTGACTACAGCGTTCTTGTATCCGATGGTAGCAGCATGATGGAGGTACAGAACCACCCTGGTATCAGTCTCTTCCTGGTTGCTGTAGATCGTGGGGAGTTCACGTACCTCGACCTGAAACACAAAAAGGCACCGCATTTCAATCACCAGTCACTGCCAGTTTCAGATCTAGACAAACATCACAGGTAATCACCTTTTTTTCAGGAAAAATTACAAATTGAATCGCCATTCACGAAGGGCTTTCAATTTTACCTTGCCATTCGTTGAGGCAAGTTGGTGGGCCTTCCCCTCCACGATCAGCACAGCCATCTCTGTTCTCTCCAGCCTGGTAGCTGCCTCTTGTCCACTCCACACTTTCAGAAGAAGCTGGCACATCTGCTTTTTGTTGTCGTCATTTGCAAGGAACATTTTGAAGTCATATGGCTTCCTGGTTGCTGGTCCAGCCAGAATGATCTTCTCTGAGCTGCCCCGCCTCAGCCTTTCCTGCGCTTTGATTGACTCAGGATGGTAACTGTCAGTGGAGAACAGAAAGTGCTGCTTGGCCACCATCTGATCAAGCACCTGCAAGCATATCTCACCACATGTTGGGGGAAGGTTGGCAAGGGTATGCAGCAGCGCCATTCCATCCTGGATGAACAGGGCATCCTTGGGGTATTGCAGATCTTGTGGTGTGGTGTCCTCTAAAAGGTAGTGCAGAATGGAGGCTTTGTTGGTTTTGCAGAAGAACCCATCTGGTGTCCCAAGGCTAGGAGGCACTGGCATCAGGCAGTACTTCATGAGTTCTCCCAGGTCTAATGGCTCATCTTGACTCTGAGACTTGACAAGACTCTGAGATTCCTCCAGCACTGTTTACAATGTTGCTGCCGTGCACACTGGTAGTGGTTTTATTCAAGTTGTCCCACTCACAGTGGAATACAAGGTTGCCCTCTCCTGTCACAATTTGTGGTGTACGATAAGTTGAGACTTCATCCAGGACCTTGGCGAGAGCAGTTTCCAACTCCAAGGCGAAATCGTAGCTCTCAGAGTGTCCAAGCCTGTGTAGTATTGTGGTGAGCTGTTTGCTTCGGAACAGGTGCCTTACAGTCACACAGAGGAGAATGTGCTTTGGTAACTTCCATTTTCCATCTGACACTGCACGGCACAGATCTTGTCCAATGGAGAAGACCAGACGCTTCACCTTTTCTGTCTCGATGCCCTCCTTGCCAGTCATTAGCACGCTGAGAAAGCGGACAAGGTCTGGAGGTAGGATGTCTTCAGGATTGAGCTCCATGTCTTCAGCTGTTGGTGGCCATGGTTGGTCTTTACACTCTCTGAAAGCCTGTAGAATACCCTGGCGAAGTTGGAGGGCAACATTTTGGTTCTTGTTTGTGCTTCCGAGTGTGAATGCTCGTGCGAGAGCATTGGAAACTGTTATGTTTGAGCTGTGCACAAGCCAGAAAGAAATGACATCACATTTGTCATGATCAACCTTCGTGAAGTGGATATGCTCCTTGATTGGGTCATTCTGTAGGCGTTTCAGTAGTTTCTCTGACCGATAATTTGAGTTCTCATATCCATTCAGTTTCAGTTCCTCGACATAGAGCAAGCGCAAGGAAGAAAGCTGTAGAACTTTATTCTGCTGGATGACCTGGGTTTGAATGTGTTCCAGTACTGAGTTGAATGCCTTTTCATGGGCGGCTGACATGCAAGCCTGCTCCTTTGGTGCTTCGGCTCTGTGAATCGCACGCTCATAGTTGTAGAATGCTGTGCGGAAAGCTTTAAAACATGACGGATGGTGTTTGGCCTCACATGCAAAGAGGTCTTTGTTTTTCACCTTTCGATGGAGTCGATAGAGACCCATTTTCTCAGCCCGTGTTTCGATTTGCTCCCATGCATTTTCTTTGTTTTTAAAGGATGGGAAGGTTGTAGGCCTCTCAGTATTGCGATGAGCATCTTTGGTCTCAACTTTCTCACAAAATATACACTCTGGCGGGAAGATGGGTTCAGCAGAACCTCCTGGTTTACGAGGAGAGTGATGCCATGATGAGGTTGATGGCCCTGGTTCTGTATCATCTCCCAGACGATGAAAGTGGCGGACAAAGTGCTTATAACACTTGCTGTGATATCCTACTCTTTCTAGGTCATCAGGAAGAGTTGCCGGGATCTGATCACATACTGATTGCATACGACATGGGGAGTCATGCGGTTGGTTGAGACGTCTATCCCGGATCTTTTGAAGCAGTTGCAGTTTTTCTGAAGCAGATCCTTTAATTTTACGGAGGGGCGTGAAATCCCCATGATCAGACATGGATGGTACATGAAGGATGCATGTAGGAGGAGAGCTTTGGGCTGCAGGTTCTACACTCCGTTTTCTTTTGGGCATGCTTGCTGTCGATGTCTACCATCACTGTTAAATGACAAATAAGAAATCACGAATGATGTTAAAAGTGCCTGTGAAAGGAGGCTCTGAGTTTTCAGTGAGGTAACAGAGGTTCTGAGTCATGTTCTACACTAGGGTACTTTTTAGCTGACTAAACCATGTTTAGTGGCATCAAAAGTGCTAATAGCTAAAACATCTAAATTCTTCCACACTAACGTTAGCTATCTAGGCCAATGAAACATTGTGCTAAGTTACTGTAGCTAGCTCAGCTGTCGTGCCTCTTTCTGGTTCAATTCATATACAGAAGTCAACAGATATGTCTCATGTTTGGCATTAACAAAAGTTTAAGTTACACCGACATTAGGAACATACTGTACATAGATGAGGCTAGCTTTAACGTTAGCTAACATGGTGCTAGCTGGCTCAGCTGTTATTCTGCCTGTTTATGATTTCATGCAGAAACTGAAGTCAAGAGTGTGAGTAACATTATAGTTAGCATCTTACCTGGCTAGATTGGAGGATGAATACCAAGAACAACACACAGATGGAATGGAAGACTGAACTTTCAACTGAGGTATTCAATAACATCAACGTTACCAATTGATACGAGCGCGCGACATTACCAATTGATACGAGCGTGCGAGCGCGCATGTTACATGGATGGAAATGTAAAATGGCAGCTATAGCAGCACTAATTTGGATCTCTAGTCTGTCATTTCTGCACTGTGATTGGATAACATAAAAAAATATGTTTGGGAGTTAACAGCAGGAGTTGGTAGATTTTACGTGGGCTGGGTGAGAAACCTTTAAATAAGCAAGTGAAAATCTCTCGCAATACAAAGTCAATGGTGGGAAGAAAAGTTGAGTGGTACCAATGTTACTGCCAATGTCCCGCCCCTATGCAAGACTCAGGAGCATCTTGTTGACATTTAACCTTGAAAATACCTGGGTTTAGACCCCTTATGTACCATGTTAAGTTATCTGCAGTATTAACGTATCCTTATCATTTGTAAAACTGATTATTTTGTAATTACAGCATTAATATGCATACTAGTATACCATAGACACATGTAATCATGTTATGAATAGTTCTATCATGATCTATGCCCTTCAAAACATGGGTCTAGACACCTTCATTTTTCAATTATCTGCAATATTGGCTGAGATATGTCAAAAATCGTTTTTTTGATAATGGCAGCAGTAATTTGCATAAAAATGGTATGTGGGACATTTTTTCAGCTTGGGGCCATAGCTAGTCATTTTCTACACATTTTTTCCAATCTAGAAACACTGATTAGAAGTATATCTCCGGGGGGTGCAGGGGGACCTAGTCTTCCTACTAGACTACATGGCTAATTATATTTTCTAGTTTAAACTGTTAAAATGTTGGCAGCAAGATTTATTTTTGTGAAGTGCCTATGACTGTGAACAGTATTTACAAGGGGGGCAGGGGGTGGGGGGGATATCTTCATGGCTTTTGCAGTGCGAAGTCTTATTTATTTTTATTTTCATGGGAAAATGCTTTCACCCTAAACATAACCCTTTATTGTTACATTTGTATAATCCATTTTAATGCCATTTTTTTCCCATGATTACAGGAATGCATCATATGATTTCCTTTTTTTTTTGTATGTTTAAAATATATGTATTTTACCCCCTGTTCTCCTCCATGCCTCAATTAATTTTTCAGTTTTCGGAAATCTTCGAGGCAAGGCAGTCTCTGCTGGAAGGAGAACTGCAAATGAATGATGATCTTTATTTTGGTATGCTAACTTGTTTATTTATTCATTTGTGTGTTTTCGTGAATGCCATCTATCATCCATAGTCCATGTTTTATTTACATGCAAAAGCAAGCTGTTTGTTGAAAGATTTATTTCCTGGAAGAGCAACAAGGTTTAAGCGGGTGTTGATCAAGTTGGAAGAAAATTCTGGAATCTGAGCAGGCGAAACTGAGGTTGGTACTTTTGAGTCTCGATGTCAAATTAAATTCATGGTTGGCGTTTTAGTGCTTCCATCTGAACCTCCTTGCTCATGATGGACGAAACCCAGGTTCAAATCGCACATTCCAAATGTTTGGCCATTGTCAACTAATGTCCTTGTAATTCCTGTAAAAATACACTTATACATATTGATGTCTGTCCTGCATGTGATCGATGGGCAAACTCCATAACAGGCCTTATATTAATGTAAAATAAAACAAAAATGGCAGCTGAGTGCGGTGAGAAAGGTGGCGCCATTGTTGTGGTGTGTTGGTACCCAGAGTGCCCCGAGAAGTGACGGTACTTCCCCCAAGCTCAGTGGGTGTTTGACTCCTGTAACAGTCCCGTGTTGTATATCGTGTATTTGTTTGTATGTTCGTGTGTGTGGCAACTTCACTATCAACCTTGGATCTTGCTTAAAAATAAAGAAAAGGACACGTGAGATGTTTAATGTCCAACAAGGAATATTAGATGACAAGACACTCGGCTTAGAATCCCTCCAAAGAACCGCACACTGATTTATGGAATTCAATGTCATGCCTTCAAAACTCCAGAATGACAGTTTGTATGCTGGTGAAGAATTGAATCTGGTCTAGATGGATCAAATGGGAGTACAGTATGAGCTAACCTGTCACGTGTCTACAGCAGTGTGGTAAACCTGGAACACTAGTCAAAAGCAAAGTTTGGCCTGGAACGCCCTAGCCCCACCCCTTTCCAATCATTCACACATTTACATATTGTAATTCAAACATGCTCACCATTACCCACACTTATCAACATATTAAAATTTATTGATGTGCAGGTAACTTTCACTTTTTGTCACACTCTAGAAGCACAAGAATCTCAAGCCTGTGCCTTAGTGGTGGCTGAAGAAGAGGTAGGCTGTGTATTTGATGGGCCTTTGAACCCTTATCCTTCCTCATTCATTGTTAACTAGCACATTACCCGTAGGGTGATTGCACACACACACACACACACACACACACACACACACACACACACACACACACACACACACACACACACACACCGATCTGACGACTCTTCAACAAAAAAGCCTCAGCCTCTCCCTCCCAACTCTGTCCCACCTTTGCTTCCTCCCTCCCCCAACCCCAAAGCCTCAGCCTCCCCCTTCCAAAGCAATCCCATCTTTACTCTCACCCTCTTCCCGCTCATAAAAGCAAACGAGCTTTGCTGTTGTTGAAATGTTGTTGAAACAGCGAAATGGGTAAAGCTTTCTACTTTCCTATCATGCTATCTATTATAAATATTTAGGGAGTTTGCTATGAATGTCCTTTGACAGCATAGTAGTCACTAGCTCTTAAGAGTGCTAAGGTTTCCCAGTGGAGTAAATTAACAAAAACATAATTATACATTGGACGGAATTTACTGAATAGTTTGTGGTTACATTATTTTTCCCTTCCCGTTGTTGTGAAATCCAGTGACACTGTGCCTATATCATGACCCAAAAAATGCACATAACTTAAAATTGCATGAATCTTGATCCCTGTAAACCTCCACATCCCCTATAAGTGCTGTGGTTACAATGTTTTACCGCTTTCAGATGCAATCGTGCAACTTGCATTCATATAGGTATATAGATTGTTGCTCTGCTTGTGTGGTTGTATCTTTCTATCTATAAACTTAAACACTCGTGTGAAAACTCTCCATTATTTTTTACAAGTCTGTCTATCCCTCCCTTTTCTTAATAACAGAAGGAATTGTTACCTCCACCACAGTCGATGGAGGTTGTTTTCACGTCTGTATGTCTGTCTGTCTGTGAGCAGGATATCTCAAAATGTTGTGCATAGATTTGGATGAAACTTAGTGGACAGGTTGGTTGGTTGTGTGACCAGGACGAATTGTTTCAATTTTGGTGAAGATCTGATTTGATAACCTTCTGTCTCTAACTTACTGGATCGTCTGGTAAGAGACAATGTCTGAGATTTTTTTTTTTAATTGATGTATTGATCTAATTTAATTTTTAGTGATTCTTCACCATTTAGAGATGAGGCCAAAAACAATAGATAGCATGACATTTCAAAGTTGTGCACGGATTATGACAACTTGGTGGATCAATTGGGTCGGTGATAAGAACATGCCAATTAGATTTTGGTTCAGGTCCGAATCCAGATCCAGCCTATTGGTGGGATACAAAACGGAAACTGTTCAGCCTGGTGGAGGTATGTGCTCTACCGAGTGCCGTTCTAGTTTGCATTGATATTATAATGGGTACGAATACAATTTGGCTTTTAAAACTAAATTTCGTTAGCTCGTAATTTCGAGTGCGTGAAGCGCACTCCAGGTCCAATCCCACTCCTGGACACCAAATTGTTGCGGTTTTGTGAAGCCCGTTCCCTTACCAAGGGGAGATTAAGCCCCTTGTTCTCCTTGGGTCTTTGAACCGTGAGACTGAGTCGCCACTTCCGGGCAGACGTGGAAAAGGGTCTCGGGACAATTTTCGCACGTACCTAAGTACCCACGCTGCCGTGGAAGCGGGGATCGAGTCTCGCACGAATCACGCGTAATTGAGTACACCCGAGCGGATGGCGTACCACATGGTCCGTGCTGTTACCTTGCTATTGGAACCCGATCAGAGCGATATAATTCGTACCACGCTGTCAATGATGGAAGGGACGAAATGGTCGAATCAAAGAAATAACACGTTTAATTATTATTTACACAATGTACACTGGTAAAAGAAGAAGAGACACAGGGCAGTCTTAAGCAGTCTTAACTTATTTTCCCAGACAATGGGCCCACTCACACACACAGGGAGATGAAAGAAGAATGTTCACGCGTTGATCGCGCTGGCTTTGATCCTCCAGGAACAGCTCAACCGACGTGGCTCTCTGGCGGTCACCGCACGTATCCCGGCGAAGGCAGGCAGGCAGGCGGGAAAATCCTCGCGGCGCGTATCTCAGCAAAGGCAGGCAGGCAGAAAAATATGCGTGTCTGTGGCCCGGCACGGCTGTCTTTCACAGCGCGATTAATACAACAACTCTGATTCGTAATTCGTCTCTTTGGCCGCGCAACTCGTCTGCACTCCTCGGGGATCTGACTACAGCTCAACTGAGAACTCAACTGAGGTGGGGGCTCTGGGCACAGGGTTATATCGTCCCGCCCTTAGCCTGACTCGAATGTTCCAACCCCCGCCTTTTGCTGCAGTGGTAAGTCACTCCCCTCGAGCCCTGATTGGCGGCTCGTGCTTACCGGTCACTCCCATTCCTCCTGCCCCGCCTTCCTTCGGCCTTGATCGACTTGTTCAGGCCGGTCTCGTGGTATTTTGCGCCAAAACCCAAAGCATCAAGGCATCGTAAAGGACCTAACCCTCCTTGTCCTTCCTACTCAACGCAAAACTAAACACAGGAAAGGTCTATGCTTACATTTACTATGAAATAACTGAGCTTAAACGAGGCTACATGTTGTAGTGTAACTAAACTAGGAGGGGAAATTAACCTTTATTATAAAAACACAAAACTGCAACAATATATATATATAATATACTTCACAATATAAAATGTACATGAGCTGTTACTTCACCGAATAAAATTTCATTGTATTGTCTCATTGATCATGGCAGTCGTGGCCATAACTTTCAGTTTTTAGACCGAAGGATCCACCAGCGAGTTGTGAACTATTTTGGCCCAGAATTGTCGTGACTCGATTTCCCCAAAATAGTATTTGAGCTCTCCAAAAGAGAGTGCATCCATATTTAATCAAAATCTGTTCCTCTAACCTACCAGATCATTCTGCTTTGGGCTTTCTGCTAATGGCAAAACTTGGATTTTGATCTGAGCTCAAACTTGCTCAGAAATTGATATTGGGGATTCGGCCTAACTGACCACAGCTGTTTGCAATTGGAAAAGCAAAAGGAAGATTTCCTTCACAATTGGGAGCAATGCTTGGCAATAAAAGGCCACAAAATAGCATCAGAGCTATAACTACTGGGGATAGTTTTAAGTTTAACAGTGAAACCACTATTGTTCAAAGCATCAGCAATGGCGTCGTGTTTATTTTCCTCCTCTTGTCCTGTATGTCCTAGATTCAGTTGAACACTCAGCAGATGGAAAAAACGTTGGAGTTTTTGAGGACACAAAACGAGGAGCTGAAGTTGAACGTTGAACGGTATGGACATGTTTGCTTTTTTTGTATAACTTAGTGATTTGTTATTTGATAACCTTCTGTCATTGTGGTCATCCAGGGAGACTTGTTTGATTGCTCAATACAAGGAAATTAATGCTGTCCTTGAGAAAAAGAAACAACTTTGCAAGTCCAAGGGAGAAGATGCCAATCAGAGGTACAGTTTTGCATAAAAAGGATAGACATTTGCAAAGGTTTAGCTCACACACGCAAGCATGGGAACGGCCATAAAACGACGACGACGACGACGACGACGACGACGACGACGATGATGATGATGATGATGATGATGATGATGATGATGATGATGATGATGAAAGGTTACTGTTAGCACACTCTTAAATTACTTTTGTTTCCTCTATGATAGGGCCCAAGATGAGATGAACAAGAAAATTTCCAAAGCCAAAGGGTATTATGACAAGCTGCAGAAATTGTTGACGCAGTTTGTGTCCGATTACTACCCACAACCACCTCGTTCCATCGCATCACACCGCGCCAATCAGAAGGTTGGTTCTATCCTTCACCCATGACCCATGCTCCACCTTAAGACAGTTTTTAAGTGTGTGAATCTTATTATAATGGAGCAAAAGTATATGGTTATGCATATATTGTTGTGTTTGTGGGGAATCCCTGGTGTTGGCTTAGCGGTTAGGGTGCCGGCCTGGGATCCTAGGATCCTGGGTTCGAATCCCGGCCGATCGCTGAATTAACGCCAGGGGGTTGACTCAGCCTGTCATCCTTCCGAGGTCGGCAAATTGAGTACCAGCTTGCTGGGATGAATGATCACGGTGTGTACCCCGATTTAGAATAGGTACACAGTATCCCTGCGCATCGTAAGAGCGTGACCAAGGGTTGGCGTCAGGAAGGGCATCCGGCCATAAAACATTGCCTCAAACAGGGAACCATGATTGTCATGGGGCCCGCAAGGCTAACCCCCGCTCTAGCGGGGAAAAATGGCCTTAAAACGATCATTCATTCATTGTGGGGGGAACCAATGGAATACCTTCGTCCAAGTGGAATTGTATAGGATAGTGTGCTCCGATTGTCACCACGAAGAAGTTGAACCTCCATGTAACTAAGTAGGGAATCCGTTGGGCCGGATGTCGTGTAAGGTCGTATATTTGTCTCCATGCGAGGGGTGGAGCTCTGCTAATTAGTTTGGGTATAAGAATAATTCCCTGTATATAAATCACCACTGTGGTTTTTCCCTTGTTCCTTATGACACACACCACACCAGCCATGCACTCCGCACCTAAATAAACCCCATAACAAGCAACAGGATTCAAACATTGAAAGCTGCTCGCTGGCGCCGCCAGCCGAGTCATCGCAACACCAAGCAGGCAGGGCCGTGGTGTCCCGCCCTGGGAGGTGATGATTGGTCAAGGCGATCTGTGTCGGGCTTGAGTTAATTGTCGCAGGTTCGAAGAGTCCCGGTGAACCCATAAAGGTAAGCTCTTGCCCCCCCCCCCCCCCCAACGCGCGTATTCTCCGCTATATTTTGATTGAACACCTTGGAGTGTTAAGCTCGTCCGGCTATCCGTTTCCTTGGAAGATTTTAATCACAAGGAACGTGACAATATGTATATTACGCGTGCCCTCCCATACGTGATAAACGTATCAGAAGCTATTTCTCGCTTGCTGGCCTCGTTTGAAGTTGGGGTTGCACATCGACCTGAGGCTACCATTAAACGAAGAATTGTGCAACCAAAAGACAGATTGGATCAGGGGGACAAATCATCGGTCATCTACAAAATAAATTGCAGCAACTGCACAGCTCACTACATTGGAGAGACTTCCAAGAGATTAAAAACAAGGCTACACGAACATCAATTAGCCGTACGTAGGAATCCTCTCTACCAGGTCGCAACACAGTATCGAACAAGACCATCAATTTATGTTCAGTATGGCGGAGGTGATAGGATAAGCAAGCAATCGAATGTCCAGACCAGGCAAGAGGCCTGGTATCAAACAAATTCAATTAACAGACATGTCGATCTACATCCGGCTTACAAAGCATTAGTCGTCAGCTCAAACAGTGGCAAACATACTGAACACTATTAATTACGAACACCTGTGCATCAAAGAAGCAATCAGTTGGTAAAGTGATGCCAACACAGGTGTTAATAATAAGGATGATTGAGCTCTCAACGTTGTTTATAAATGGCACCCATATGTGTTTTTTAATTCTGTCTCCGATGATTGGCTCGAGTGAGAGCTTGAAACGTCAGACTTAAAAACCTTCGTCCCAGTGGTCGATTCTATTTTATCCTCACATATATATAAAAAAAAAACCATATATATATATATATATATATATATATATATATATATATATATATATATACACATATATATATACAGTCACGTGAAAAAGTAAGTACACCCCATGTAAAGTTTTGACTTTTTCAACCTATTTCAACATACAGCTATTTGATCTTCATTTCAACAATATTGACAGATAAAGGTGATATAATATACCAAATGTCATGAAACATTTACATTTTGTAGTCCATTGTATAATTTAAATAAACATAAATGCAAATTTTGCATGTGGAAAAAGTAAGTACACCCCTACATTTATCACTACAAATACCTAAAATTTGAATCAGGTGCACCAGCTCAGGTGCAAATGATTAGAACATCGTTGGAGAGGATCATGGAGGAACCTGTCTTATTTAGACCTCAGACATTTAGTTTGGTTTGGTCTTTGTTGTTGAAGTGTGTGGCGTCACCATGCCTAGATCAAAAGAGCTCTCTGAGGCCTTCAGAAAGAAGGTTATAGATGCCTATGAGTCTGAGAAGGGATTTAATAAGATCTCTAAACAATTTGAAATCAATCATTCGACTGTCCGGAAGATCATCTACCAGCGGAGAAGATTCCAAACAACTGTCAACTTGTTCAGGCCAGGCCGCCCCAGCAAGTTCAGCCCGAGAGCAGACCGCAAGATGCTGAAAGAAGTCTCGAAGAACCCCAGAATGTCATCACGGGACCTCCAAGTAGCTCTTGCCACTGCTGATGTCAAAGTGCACTACTCCACCATTAGAAAGAGGCTGCACAAATTTGATCTACATGGGAGGTGTGCCAGGAGGAAACCTTTGCTGTCCAGAAAGAACATCAGGGCAAGACTAAAGTTTGCCAATGAACACCTCGGCAAAGACTAGCATTTCTGGAACAACGTGCTCTGGACAGATGAGTCAAAGGTAGAGCTATTTGGCCACAGTACCAGAAGACATGTTTGGCGAGAACCAAAGACAGCATTTGATCACAAGAACCTGATACCAAATGTAAAGCATAGTGGTGGAAATATTATGGTTTGGGGCAGCTTTGCTGCATCAGGGCCTGGGCAGCTCGCCATCATAGAATCCACTATGAATTCTTCATTGTACCAGAGGGTGCTTGAGGATAATGTGAGGCCATCTGTCGGAAAATTGAAGCTCAACCGAAGGTGGACCTTGCAACATGACAATGAGCCTAAACATAGCCGTAAATCCACCAAGGAATGGCTGAAAAGAAAGAAATGGAGGGTTCTGCAATGGCCAAGTCAAAGCCCGGATCTAAATCCCATCGAGATGTTGTGGGGTGATTTGAAACGAGCTGTGCATGCAAGAAATCCCTCAAACATCGCACAGCTGAAAGAATTCTGCATGGAGGAGTGGGCAAAAATTTCTCCCAGTGGATGTCAGAGACTGGTGGACAGTTATAAGAAACGCCTACTTGAGGTTGTTTCTGCCAAAGGGGGCAATACCACCTGAAAGAGCCAAGGGTGGTTGCTGTGCAGAATTGCAGAACTTAAGAATTGCCTTTTTGGGGTCTCCTATCATAGATGCATATATTCCAGGCCTCAAACCTTTTGTACTCGAGATGTGAAACAAATGTTTCTGGGCTCCCGCACTACAAGATTTGTTGATTTTTGTTTTGGTGAAGAGTATATCAAGTATGCAAAATGGAAGAACTTAAGTCCACCTCCTGTCTCTGCTTATCATTCAAACTTACTTCAACTTTCCCTTCCTACTCCCGAATCTGACCTTTGCTATCTCTTTTCAGTTCACAATCCCTTTGTTACTTTGCAATATATATACAGTCACGTGAAAAAGTAAGTACACCCCATGTAAAGTTTTGACTTTCTCAACATATTCCAACATACAGCTATTTGATCTTCATTTCAACAATATTAATAGATAAAGGTGATATAATATAACAAATATCATGAAACATTTACATTTTGTAGTCCATTGTATAATTTAAATAAACATAAATGCAAATTTCGCATGTGGAAAAAGTAAGTACACCCTTAAGCAAGTAAGCAACCAGGGGGCGCCACCAAAGACCCCTAAATGTGACTCTTAATTCACAATTTGAGTACATCTTTCAAACTTGTCTTAAAATGTTCTCTATAGGAGTGGAAATCAGAATTCCCAATTCTTAAGTTTTCAATTTGTGTATTAGGTCGCTTAAGAACGACCTAATTAATGCTAATTAACGCTAATTAGCATTTTTAATTCACAATTTGAGTACATCCATGAAACATATGGCAATGTATTCCTTAGGTCATCCTAAATCAAGATCAGTGCTGTAGACTGCAGTGTTTTTGTAACTGAACTTCGTCATCTTTGGTATCTTCCTATATGGCTGGAGTGCAGTATCTGTACTCTCAAGGGTTCTCTTCCTTTTGCCTGTCTTTACTTGCCGAGCACTAGTTGAGGTTGAAACTGCCATGACAGCAGATGCTTCACGTTCTTCATCAGGTGCTGGCACATTTTGGTACAGAATACCCATGGTATCGTGCAGCGAATTGGCTCCAGACATGGTTTGAGTCATCTCATCGAAATTGTCGAAGGCTAATCCGACTGGTTTACCTACGACTGTTCCTTTTGGACAAGCAAGCTTCTGTTCTTGAATGGATTCAGCTGTGGCAGTTTCAACTTCTTCCAATGTGTTGTAGCTTAAACAGTGACCAAACCTGTTCAGGACTTGAACCATTTTTTTACTGCCAGTGACCGACTTAACACTCATACCAAGAGCTACATGTTTTGCAGGTTTTGCGCGACCCCGTTGTACAATGAACAAGGCATCCTGACTAGACGAATTTGCGCGGCGCTTTACTGACTCTGTATATCACTCTGGTTTTAGCCCTCCGTACAAAATATTGAAAAAATCTACTACAAGTTTTGGGGGTGACGAGTCCCCGTTTCTTAAATCCTCCAATGTCGGACATTCAGGAAGGTCGACCTTTTCAACCTTGAGCAACTGGTTGCGCAAAAGCAATGCTGCTTTGGCGATTGTTCTCTCATCAGTAGATGTGTAATCATATACAACACGAATTGCATCATCTGCGGTTTCTGCATTATATAAGATGTTTCCAAGCCTTTTCCCAAGTGAACTCTATCTTTATGCGCGCTTTGAAGTGACTCATCAATGTCCTAGAGAGGCTGAAGGCGCTTCCCCTGGGCGTTTCTGCGGATGCCGAACAAATATCAAGATAACGTTCATATACAGAATTAAGAAGTTCAGGTCTGTTGTCTATTATTACAGATTGCTCAATGTATGCAAAAATGTCCAACACACTGGTCTCAGAAGGCGTTTTTGTTTCACGTGTGTCCTTTTGGGAAACTCGATTGGCTGACAACAAATACGCACTTTTACATGAATGATGGTAGTGGGCCTCCTTGGCAATTAAATCCGTATCAACTACTTTTGGAATAACCTTACTGTCATTTAATGTCTTTGCTGCATTTTGGATCGATACACCGGCTTCAATGGTTTCACATCTTCCCAACAGTTCGACGCTTCCACCTTTGAGTCGTTTTATCTTTTTCTCACAGAATAGACAAACAGGTGGCAAAATCCCGGCAGATGATGTAGAAGGTGCCGACTCCTTGGATGGACGTAAATGTGGGGCATTGCTACGGTGAACATCACTGGCGGCTTTAACAGGCGGCGTTTGGGATGAGATGGCGGTAAAGTTCTTGTAACAAGAAACATGGTAACCATCCATTTCAGCAGGAGACGTAGGCAATCTCTGAACTACACCACAATAGACAGAGTCCTGGAAATGTTGCGTTTGCCGTCTATTAGCTGCTGCTGTTTCTACTGCTTCCCATTGCGTATCCTTGAAAGGTAGAACGTCTGGACGAGCTTTCTTGTCTGCACTGCGTTGGATGTGAAGAATACATCTGCGTTCCAATGATGAAACAGTAGGCTGGACAGTAGGCTGGACAGTAGGCTGGACAGTAGGCGTAGTATTGGTGGCCGATTCCATGGTTGCATGTTTCAAATCATTGTCTGAAAAATAAAATCACAGCGGGTGGTCAGTGAGCATGGTGAGTCAGTCAGTTTTGGTCAGTGAAATCCAAAAGAAGTTATTTCAAATTTTGAGGCAATAAGTCATTATTTTCTACTCAGCTGTGGTTCGAACCTGAAATCGGTATGCATACAGAACTTTGGATACCCTCATCTGCCTGGACATTTCCTGCGCGCCACCTAGGCCTAGGGCTACATAATTCTGTATCGGCCCCGAATGCTTATTAGGCCTACAGCATAGTATTGTTTGTTGGGTTAGGGTTGGGTTAGGGTTAGGGTTAGGTTAGGGTTAGGGTTAGGGTTACCATGTTTCTTGTTACAAGAACTTTACCGCCATCTCATCCCAAACGCCACCTGTTAAAGCCGCCAGTGATGTTCACCATAGCAATGCCCCACATTTATGTCCATCCAAGGAGTCGTCACCTTCTACAACCTCTGCCGGGGTTTTGCCACCTAACCCCAAACCCTAACCCTATTTGTTGACTTACCTAAGCAGTGATCTAGGCATTGCAGGCAACATCAGACATTCTGCAGCCGATTCAGAGAATCTATGGAGGGAAAGAGCAGGAGATTCCCCATGATTAGGTCCTATGATAAACCGACAACTCCCTCTACAGGGTGTCCCAGAAAGTTCGTCCCTCAAGATAGTGTCACAAACCTGGATTGATAATGTGTTAATATTTCCCTTTAAGTCACTGGTTATTATTCCCCAAACAATGTTGTATATTGGTCCCAGTTATTCACTGCAGGACAGTCATTTCTGTAGAGAGGCACTTCCTGTTTAGGGTGTAATTGGCTCAAGTTAGGGAAGAAGCCTCCCCATTGGCTGGGAGGCCAAAACTCCTTCCTTAACCAAAACTGAACACCCTCGATCCGGCCAGCCAGACAGGTGTGTGCATGCTCAGCACTGGTGTGGGTGTCTACTTGGGGCCTGCCCTCAGGTCAGCACTCCAGCCCCTCCCTTGCATATAAGGGAGGGCCAGCCAGGGAGTGGAGGGGGGATAGCAGCCAGTGACAACCCAAATTCCGTTACAATACTGACTGCATTCTTAAGTGGGTTGATGCATGAAATGGACACATAAGAATTGCTGTTCTTGATTCACGATGATCTACTGAACAGTTTGGGACCAATTTGAAAGATGTACTCAAATTGTGAATTAACACTCACCTTGCCAGGGACGGGGTCAATGAGTACATTTTGCGTTCTTAAGTGGGTTAATACATGAAATGGATACTTAAGAATGACTGATCTTGATTTAGGATGACCTAAGGAATACATTGCCATATGTTTCATGGATGTACTCAAATTGTGAATTAAAAATGCTAATTAGCGTTAATTAGCATTAATTAGGTCGTTCTTAAGCGACCTAATACACAAATTGAAAACTTAAGAATTGGGAATTCTGATTTCCACTCCTATAGAGAACATTTTAAGACAAGTTTGAAAGATGTACTCAAATTGTGAATTAAGAGTCACATTTAGGGGTCTTTGGTGGCGCCCCCTGGTTGCTGTGCAGAATTGCAGAACTTAAGAATTGCCTTTTTGGGGTCTCCTATCATAGATGCATATATTCCAGGCCTCAAACCTTTTGTACTCGAGATGTGAAACAAATGTTTCTGGGCTCCCGCACTATTGTGAGGCTTCATTGTTTGTCACGTTGAAACCTGTTTAGATGTTCTGATTGAAGACGGCCAGCACCTTTATCTTGTACACTCCAGAAACAAACTATGTAAGTGGAAGTCTTAATGTCTCATGGGATAGATGTTCCACCATGTCACTTCCAGTGGGTAAAGGAATTGTGGGTGAACTCTTCAATCACAAAACACCTCGTACGGATGTCCCAAGCATGTTCGATTGGATTTACATGTGAAGATAGTGCATGTCCATCCATACAAGTGATCTTGCAGTCCTGTAGAACAGTGTTGTGACAGTAAGCCTGTCGTGGATGGCCATTGTCATTGATAAAGATGAAGTTGGAACCTTTATATTTAACCACAGAGATTATGGCAAGTGTAATAATCTCATCCCTGTATCTGAGGCCAGTCGTAACACCCTTTCAAATGATATGATCACTTCTTCAGCCAATTTGAATGCCAGTCTATGGTGTAGACCAGCTACTCACCAAACTGATAATGTTGCTAAATGCCAAATTTATTGGCAAACTCACCTCTTCTCATCCTCAGACTCTCACACATTCATCGTTAACGTATGAGCAGAGTCTAGACATGTCAGTGAAGAACATTGCATCAGCTATTTACCTTCCAATTGTGATGTCTCGCCCACTGTATATGGTGCTGTGTTAGAGGGATTGGGGAGCAGTGGTCTTCTTGGGTGACACGACCGAGATATCTCTGTGAACTCCCCAGTCTGACAGTACCTTATCGGTGCTCTCTAAATGAAACTGCAATGAACATTGTGTTGGGGAGCAACAGCACTCCGAGTCATCTGCCCTTGGAACCATACCTATAGGATGGGCCGTCTCATTTGTTGGTGAATGGCTCATTCTTATTCCTAAACTCACAGACTACATGGGTTGCTAATTTATAGTGAAGGGTTTTGGATGGGTTACGTGCACAGCCAGTTTACCGATTGGATCTTTTACCTTGATAGCCATGCTTTTGCATACACAGGCTTAATAAATTACTGAACTGAGAATTAATCGTTTCTTTCAGTTTTAAACCTGTTTCTTATAATCCTTTGTAAGGAATATTTGTAGATTCAAATTTGTTGTTGTATTTCATTTTGGTCTATTCAAAAAATAAAAAGTCATTGCCATTTATGATGTGATGAAACAACTTCAGGATGTCTGTCATGTGACGAGCTCCCTGGGATGCATTTTTCCATCGATAAATTGAACAATGCCCATTGCCCAATGGCTTTTCAAATCATCCCATTAATTTGGTGTCAAATTAAAAAAAAATTGTTCGATTACCATTGTAATTTTGAAAGTGAAAGCCCTAGCTTGTCAGAGGCTGCTTCTTACTACTATTGATCATTTTGGAACAGCATTTGAATTAATGCCCAACATCGATCGTCAGCAAACTGTACGTGTGCATTTAATTTCCGTTTGTTATGGTGATGTGGCCGCGCAGAGCACAGAGGTTTTAATTATTTTTTTTCTGGTCTGATTTTTCAGTCCCATATAAATTTGATAGTTCATAGAACACCTTACCCCCATACAGTCTTGAGAAAAAAAGGACATGATAAGTGTCTTTTAACCTCTTGCTTATTGCTTTTCCGATGAGCTGCCATTTTGTCTGAATCACTTCTCCCCAACACTCAGGGCGAGCATGCGACAAATTTGATTTGTCGAGATGATGTAAAATGCCGTAATATTTTTCCAAGTCTGGCTAAACAGAAGGGTTTGAAAGTGCTAAAAAGGCGATTTGTGTTCTATCGAGTTCAAAATATATAATTGAATGGAAATAAGAATTTTAAAGGTTGTAGAAAAAAGAACAAAAAACTTTTTCCCAAAGTTTACTGCTGTTGATGCACCATCTTTTATAACACCTTATTTAACACGTTAAATGAGTTCTTCGTACCTGTTGTTTGTCCTTTGATGGCCTTAAACCACTAAGTCTTCTGTTTGGAAAGATTTTCAATTTTGTTTCCGTCAGACAGGCAGTCTAAAAAAATCGCACCCGTGTCTGAAGGAAGTGGTTCAGTTTGGCATTTTTTATTTGAAATAGGGAAAGCATAGAAACGAACGATACCCTTTGGAATTACCGTTGAGAACCCATTAGAATAACCTTTAGAATTGAACACTGTGGAATTGAAAGGTTCTTCTTCATTTTTGACAGACGGTCGGACATAGCCAATTATTGAAGCGGCTTCACCGCTTAAGAACACACTCGTATCTGAAGGAAGCGGTGCAGTTTGGCATTATGTGGGCAATCAGTGCAAGTTACAGGACTTCCAGATGCTGACAACATTAGAACCCTTTAGAATTACCCTTTAGAACCCATTAGAATAATCCTAATAATCCTAAATAATCCTAATGAATAAAAAAAATGAAGAAGAACCTAACCCACAGTGTTTAATTCTTAATAAAGTGTAATTATCGGGGGTTCTAAAGGGTAATTCTAAAGGGTACTACAGGATTATTCTAATGGGTTATATATATATATATAACCCATTCGAAGAATCCTGTAGTACCCTTTAGAATTACCCTTTAGAACCCCTGATAATTACACTTTATTAAGAATTAAACACTGTGGGTTAGGTTCTTCTTCATTTTTGACGGATGGAAGGAAGGCCATAGGCAGATATTAAAGCAACTTCAATGTTTAAAAAATTTGCTTAACGGCTCTGTGTGGAAGCACAATCTGGATGAGATTCCTTACAATTTGCCAATTTCAGAGCCAAAGTCCTGCTAAACTAGTTTTGTTTTCTGATTCATGTTCAAAATACAGTACAACATTCAATTGAAATAAAGTTGCTCCTCGATCATAGACTGATGTTTGTAGGCAGACAGACAGACAAAGTGAATAAATTGCTTAACCCCACTTTTTGCTTTGCGCGTGTGTGGTAATGAAAGTCTAGGTAATTAAATGTTTTTAAAGTTTGCCAATTGCAGTCCGTTAATTTGTTTAAATAAGTTTCTCTCATTTTCCTTTTCACAGAGGAGTACTTTGCAATCATCAGAGTCTGGACCACAGCTTCTCTCCCTTTTGGAGATTCTCCAGGTGTGTTTATTGACCGAGCACTGTGATAGGATTCTTCTTATTCTTTCAGTTGGAAAATTACGTGCCACTTGATCTGGTGTTGGGAAGATGTGCCCCAAAGAATATTTGGCACATTTGTTGGGTGGTTGCACCGATGGTGAAGAATCAGAAATTTTGAATGGTCTTACTGCTGGCCTGGTTTTACCTTACCTTGTCTACACTTGCATTGTTTTCCCCACCATCTCTTTAGCTTCTCATGAACAAAATACTGAAGTGTCCACACGATCCATACATCCTGGTGGATGAAACCTTCTACCCTCATTATTTGGAGACTTTGCTCCGTTACGGGATTGCTGTGGCCCATCCTGATGATCCACACAAAATCCGCTTGGAGTCGTACCATGAAAAATAGGTTACAATCCTGCTTTGATCGGAATTGCTTTCTTGCAGTCTTACCACGATGACTAAATATGTATTTATTTGGTGTTGGCATATTTAGTATAGTAGTTACCTGTGTGTTTTTCATTGATATCCTGTTGTATATTATAAACTGAACATCAAAAGAAACTTATCATTTTCATTTTTTGAAATGTGCAGCTTTACAAACACATTTCTTCAATTGTAATGGCTGATTATGTAACGGGAACTTCACTTGATCAACAATGGCATGCTTGAGTGGTTCTGTATAGGGATCTTTCCCTTTAAATAATGACCCTCATAATGAAATCCTTCAGTTCTCGTGGTTAGATATTCATTTACTGATGTCTATAGTCACTAGAGGCTTCTGACAGGGAAAACAACAAGAAAATTCAGATTCCACACCTGACATCTGAACAATGTACGAAGCTTGCAAAAGTTTGCCGCACAGCAAAAACGTGGCGCTCAACCCCCACTTGTGCCGATTTACTCGATGGAACCAACACTTCCCGGGCTGCGCGTGCTGGGGACCCCGGGCTTTTGCGTGGCCTCGCCCGAGCTGTGCTTTCAGTCCTCGTGGAGGGAGAATCGGCTGAGGCTGATTGATACAGGAGCAGTACCAGCTTTGTTAGTCAAGCTCTGGTGCAGAGATATGGGTGGACCATTGGGCGAGCTACACGACGCATCTATATGGCCTCTTCAGGGTTGTTCACTCGCACTAACGGCTTGTTCATGGTTAATTTGGTTATCAACGATGTGGAACATTCAGATGTTAAACTCTTAATAATGCCGGATCTGTGCGTGGATGTGCTGCTGGGACATGATTTCTTGCAGAGACATGGTTTCTTGCAGAGACATGGTCACCTCGAGATGCGGGTTGGACGTGGGGAGAATACACTTTTGGTCTGCGGACTGGCTGAGATGGATATAGAGCCACCGGCTCTCTTTCCTAGTTTGACGGCCGACTGTAAACCGCAAACAGTAAAGTCTAGATGGTATACTCATGCGGACACGCTGTTCATTGCTGACGAGACCAGGTGATTGCTGCGAGAAGGGATCATAGAGCCGAGTACTTCCCCGTGGAGGGCTCAGGTGCTGGTGGTGCATACGGACAACCATAGGAAGCGCCTAGTCGTTGATTATTCGCAGACTATAAATAGATTCACTCAGTTGGATGTGCACCTGTTACCCAAGATGGATGATCTAGTACGTGACGTGGCTAAGTACCGAGTGTTTAGCACCTTGGACTTGAAAAGCGCATATCATCAGATCCCGATACGCGAGACGGACAAACCCTATACGGGGTTCAAATCTGGCCAGAGGCTATATCAATTTCGCCGTATACCCTACGGGGTGGCATGCTTTCAACGCGCAATCGATGACTGTGGCAAAAGAGCAATTAAAAGACATTTTTGTGTATGTTGATAATGTGACGATCTGTGGGCACGCTCAGGACGATCACGATGCCAACTTGCGGCGATTCCTGGATGTGGCGAAAAAGTACAATCTGACCATCAATGAGGATAAGTGCCACTATGCGGCCAGGACAATCGACCTCCTCGGGTACACGGTGACCGGGGGTGAGATAAAACCTGACTATGCCTGCTACCGCAGTGCCTGCGACCTTTGCTTCACATGGCGCCTCCAAGTGATAAGGCCTCGTTGAGGCGGGCCTTAGGGCTATTCGCCCATTATTCTCGGTGGGTGCAAGGTTACTCGGAGAAGATTAGGCCTTTGGTTGATTGTAATGTTTTTCCCTTATCTATGGCTGCAGCGGCCGCTTTCCAGCAGCTGAAGGAAGATATCGCCGGGGCGGCTGGCAGGGGTAACCTCCATAGATGACGCAATACCATTCTTGGTCGAGACAGACGCCTCAGATTGTGCGATTGCAGCGACTCTCACACAAGGGGGTTGACTTGTGGTCTTCTTTTCGTGCACTCTGACCCAGAGTGAACACTCACCTTCACTCACCTCACTCTTTCATTCCTCTTTTCTCCCGCCTCTGGAACAAACTCCCTCACTCCCTTCAATCCCACTCCTCCCTCCAGGTCTTTAAAACAGCTGTTCACCACCATCTCTTATCTTCCCCCATCCAAAACCTTGATCTTTTCTACCCCCGCTAATTCACCCCAGATCCACCTTGTTTGAAATTCCAACTTCTTTCCTGGAAGTCCTGGCAGTGTCCATATGTTTTATACCTCTCCCACTGCCCCCTTCCCACGCCCCCCCCCCCCCCCCCCAAAGCCCTCGCCCTCTCTCAGATCTCTCGATGTCTCCATGTCTCTCGGTCCCTGCTCTCAAATGTTGTTTGTGTCCTTCCCCCTCTCTCCCCATCTTGTCTACCGCTCCCTATGTTATATGTTTTATGTGTCGGTTTGTCTTTCTGTGTGATTAATGTTCGCTCTTTCACGAGCCTCGATATTGTATTAAAAAAAAAAAAAAAAAAAAAAAAAAAAAACCACCACTCTGCTGTTGAGAAGGAGGCGTACGCTATCGTGGAGGCGGTTAGGCGGTGGCGCCACTTGCTTCTGGGCAAGGAGTTTCAGCTAATGACCGATCAAAAGTCTCGCGTTTATGTACGACCATCGGCACGCGCAACGCATTAAGAATGAGAAAATATCGAGATGGAGAATAGAACTGGCTGATTATTGTTACAAAATAGTCTTCCGGCCGGGTCGGGAGAATTTGGCCGTTGACGCTCTGTCGAGACTGGTCTGCACGGGTATGGATCCCTTACGTCCAGATTTACAGGTCACACATGAATCGTTGTCGTCTGGGGGTAACGCCGCTCACCCATTTTGTTCGTTGCCGCAATCTACCCTTCTCGGTGGACGATGTACGACATTTATGCCGAAAGTGTCCGGTGTGCGCCGAGCTAAAACCCAGGTTCTACAAGCCGCCTATGGGAACTCTGGTTCAGGCCAAAAGTCCCTGGGAGAGACTAGGCATAGATTTTAAGGGGCCACTACCTATATTAGGGCCACATTGCGTCATGCTCACAGTTGTGGATGAATACTCTCGTTTTCCCTTCGCGTTTCCGTGCACGGATATGTCATCGGCTACGGTGATCCGATGCCTGCGTCAGCTGTTTCTGTTGTTCGGGTATCTGGCTTTCATCCACTCTGATCGGGGAGCTGCGTTTATGTCCCAGGAGGTGAGGTCTTTTCTCCTAGAGCGAGGTATCGCTGCTAGTCAGACTACCCCGTACCATCCACAAGGTAACGGTCAGGTAGAGCGACTTAATGGAATTGTCTGGAAGGTGGTGGAGATGGGTCTGAGGACCCAGTCGCTGAGTCATAACCAATGGAGTCTGGTCTTGCCAGAGGCTCTACACGCGATTCGTACCCTGTTATGTACCGCCACTAATTGAAACGCCCCACGATTGGATGTTCCGTTACCAGAGACGCAGCGTGAGTGGTCGATCGTTGCCCGGCTGGCTAGCCGAGCCGGGGCCTGCGTATTTGAAGCAAATGATTCGTCAGAGTAAATACGAGCCAGCGGTTGACCGAGTAGAAGTGCTTGAGGCAAACCCGGATTATGCACACGTACGGATGGGCAATGGATGTTCGGTCACCGTGTCAGTGTCGCTTCTAGCTCCGTGAGAGGAGAGTCCCGGCGCCGGGCCGAGTGACGAGCGGGGTACAGTGGAGCCGAATACCTTGTCGTCGCCAGAGCCAAGCCTACCTTCCGTGCCCAGGGATTTGGAACCAGTGGTGGAGGGGGATGTAATTCCCGGGAGGTCATTCGGGTTGGATTTGGACAACCAGGGCGTCGGACGTGAATCCGTTCACTATAGGCCTCGGGCCGGACGTGAAATTCGCAGACCACAGCGTTTGGGATGGTAGCTATCTCGTGGACCATGCTATAGATCTATGTTATATGCTTGCGAGCTTGCTGGACATTTAATTGGTGGGTGAATGTGATGAAATTATGGAATTACATCTGATGCAGTTCTCTCTCTACTGGTCACACCTTTATAAGTTAGTTAGATTCACGTAATAACGTGAATTCATCTCACGTAATAACAATTCCCATCATCTTTCGCAATTCATCATTTGTCTTCCTCTCTCTCAACGATACTCCACACATCCACCGAACCATTCGCATTTCCACCCTTTCCAGCCTTCGTTGCTGCTCTACATTCATTACCCATGTCTCGCTCCCATAAATCACAACACTTCTCACAGATGCAGCATACACCTTTTCCTTCACCTTCAACGATACTCCCCTCCTCATCAACACGCCACTCAGTTCCCGAAACTTCTTCCATGCTGGAATGCCACTGCATTTGCCGCTGCATTTGCCGCTTTGCCTCCTCAACCTTGGCCTCGTGCTCGTCTCTTCGCTCCTGTCTGCCCTCTGCATGGTCCCGGCTCTGCTCCTGGCTTCACCTGCTCGGCTCCTTCGCTGTTTCCTCGGGCCCACTCCCGTGGGTTGTGACGATTGTTTCGCCTCCTCACCCTTGGCCTCGTGCTCATCCCTTCGCTCCTGCTGGCATGGCTCTGCGGTACTCCGCCGCAAGGCTTCTCCTGCTTAAAACCCGCTCCACCCCATCATGCATCTCTGCAATCAAATCGAATGGACTCCTGCGTCGACCCAGGTACATTCACCGTGGCTCCGGTCGTAAGTTTGTTTATTTACAATCAGGTCACTCCATCCCCATCCTCTGGTCGGCTCAGCGCACTCCCACTCATCGTCCCAACACACCTGGTCACAACAACGCACAAAATCGCACCTCCTGTCTGCGAACCCTGGCCAAATCACCTGGATTCATACCCGCCGTACAAAACAACATCAAGCTCACCCTGTTCAATACCCGGTCCCTCAACAACAAATGCCTCATCCTGAACGACTACATCCTGGAAAATAAACTGGACTTTCTCTGTCTCACCGAGACCTGGCAACAACCACTGGACTACTACACGCTCAACCTCACCACACCCAATGGATATTCTTACATCAATAAACCACGCTCGGAGGGCCGAGGTGGTGGAATTGCCGTTATTCACCGACAAGACATCAAGACCAACCTCATCTCCATCTCATCTGCTCCATCATTTGAACACCTGGCTTTTAAACTATCTGGTCACACACAGTCAGTCATGGCTGTTGTCTACCACCCTCCCAAACCACACCCATCATTCCTGTCTGACTTCTCCTACTTTCTGACCCAGCTATGTTCCCTCTCCCCCCTCAATCCTCCTCCTTGGTGATTTCAATATCCACATGGACTCCACTGACTCCACGCTAACCACTGACTTCACTGATTTACTCACCTGCTTTAACCTCGCTCAACATGTCAACTTTCCTACCCATAACCGTGGTCACATTTTGGACCTTGTCTGCTCTACTGGAGTAATTTTGCACCATCTCTCTGGCTCTGACCTCACTCTCTCTGACCACCTAGCCATCACTCTGACCATCAACATCCCCACCCCAGCACCAAGGCATTATCGCACTATCAACTTCCGTAAGCTAAACACTCTTTCACCTACCTCATTCTCATCGACCCTCTCTGAAAAAATGTCCACTTCTCCCTTCGTTGACCTCCACACCCCTTCTGACCTCACTGACTACTACAACCACACTCTCTCCTCCTGCCTTGACCAACTTGCGCCTATAAAAACCAAAACAGTTTCTTTCACCCATTCTGCTCCCTGGTTTACCCCTGAACTCCGCCTGATGAAAACTCGTGCTCGCCAACTTGAAAGACTCCGCAATAAAACAGGTCTCACAGTTCACTCCCAGGCCTACAAGGACCACATACAACACTATAAAGATGCCCTCTCCCGTGCCCGCTCCGCCTACTACTCTCAAATTATCCACTCTGGCTCCGGAAACCCAAAAGCACTCTTCTCTACAATAAACAAACTCCTCAGCCCCCTGAACACCACCACCCAGTCATTCACAATAGACAACTGCATCTCCTTCCTTTCATTCTTCCAACGCAAAATTGAAAACATCTACAACAGCTTGACCACCGCCGCACCCGCTCCCCCTCAAACCACCTGCCCCCCCTTATCCTGCCATCCCCTGTCTCAATTCTCCCCAGTCTCCCCTACTGACCTCTCTGAACTCCTCATCGGAATGAAAACTGCCACCTGCACTCTTGACCCCATCCCCTCCAGCTTTGTCAAGGCCTCCCTTCCTGCTCTCTCTCCACTTATCATTGCAACAATAAACTCCTCCCTGTCTACAGGCATCGTCCCACCATCCCTCAAAATTGCTGCTGTTACCCCCATTCTGAAAAAACCTGGACTAAACCCTGACACCCTAAATAACTTCAGACCCATCTCCAACCTACCCTTTCTGTCAAAGGTTTTGGAACGCGCTGTAGCCACTCAACTCAAACATCACCTCTCTGCCAATAACCTGTATGAAACATTCCAATCCGGATTCCGCTCCAACCACAGTACTGAAACTGCTCTCCTCAAAATCACCAACGACCTTCTCCTCTCCTCTGACGCTGGCAACCTCAACATTCTCATCCTCCTCGACCTCAGCGCCGCCTTTGACACCATCGATCACACCATCCTCCTCACCCGACTTGAAACCACCTTTAACATTACCGGCACTGCCCTCTCTTGGATTAAATCATACCTCTCTGACAGACGTCAGTTCATCTCCATCAATAACTGCAAATCCCCCACTGCTCCCCTCCCCCAAGGTGTCCCCCAAGGTTCAGTTCTTGGCCCCCTCCTCTTCATCCTTTACCTGTCCCCCCTCGGTCACTTTATCCGCCGTCATGGTCTCCAATTCCACTGCTTCGCCGATGACATCCAGCTTTTCATCTCCACCAAGTCCATCTCCACCGCCACCCACTCTATCCTGACAAACTGCATCACTGAAATAAAATCCTGGCTTCAAATCAACTTCCTCAAACTTAACTGTGATAAATCTGAAATAATCATCATTGGCCCAAAAACGCTCACCAAGTCCACCCATAACTTTGCCCTCAACATCGACGGTTTCCCAGTATCCACCTCCCCTCACATCCGGAATCTTGGCATCATATTTGACCAAACCCTCTCCTTCGACAAATACACTAAACAGATCACAAAGACAGCCTTCTTTCACCTGAAAAACATCGCCCGTCTCCGTCCATCCCTCTCCTCCGTGGCTGCAGAAACCCTCATCCACGCCTTCATCACTTCCCGTCTGGACTACTGCAATAGCCTCCTTTATGGTTCACCCTCAACAATCACCAATAAACTCCAATACATTCAGAACTCCGCTGCCCGTCTACTCACCCATTCCCGGACCCGTGACCACATCACCCCTGTCCTTTACAAGCTTCACTGGCTCCCCATCTCCCAGAGAATCCAGTACAAAATCCTCCTCTTGACCTACAAAGCCCTCCATAACCTGGCCCCATCCTACCTGGCTGACCTCCTCTCCAGACACACTCCCACCCACAACCTCCGCTCTGCTGGTACCAACCTCCTGACCCCCCCCCCCCCATCCGGACCAAATTTAGATCCTGGGGGGACAGGGCCTTCTCCATCGCTGCTCCCACCCTCTGGAACTCGCTACCTCACACCATCAGAGACTCCTCCTCACTCACCACATTCAAAACATCACTCAAGACCCACCTGTTCAACACTGCATTCAACATTTAACCCACAGCATCTAACCCCTGACTATCTCCTCTCCTTCTCCCTCCTTTGTGCTTTGAATATTTCCCTGTTGATTCTTCTTTTTTTGCAATTGTTTTTATGTTTTGCTATGCATTATGTTTTGCATTCTGTCAAAGTGTCTTTGGGCTACCTGAAAAGCGCTATATAAAATAAATGCATCATCATCATCATCATGCACATCTCACTCCAGCAACCGTTGCCGAGTCTGATCCACCTTCTCCATTCAGCATGTCTCCGAGGTAGCAAAATGTTTTCACACCTTCCAGCTTCACGCCCTCTCCAAGATCCAACTCAACATTTCCTCCATCTGCAGCTCCCTCTGTGCACACCTTACACTTGAATGTAGCTGCCACACTGGTTAATGACCCTCTCAAACCACTTCATTTTTGATGAACCCACTCAGCGCACATTGTACATTGAATGGAATTCACTCCGACACCCTTCCTGCACACAGCACACGGCCACTTCCCAGTTCTTTCCACCTCACCACATGCTTTACCACTTGCCATCACCTTCGTTTTTCCGATATTCACCTTCAGACCTTTTGTCTCCATACATTCCTTCCACTTGTTCATCTTCTCCTTCAGTCCATCCATACTTTCCGCAATCAACACCAGATCATCTGCATACAACAACTCCCACGGTAAACCCTCCTTTACGTTCCGAGCCAGCACCTCCATCACAGCTACAAATAGTAGTGGACTTAGTCCCGACCCCTGATGCACTCCCACCTTCACCTCAAACTCCCACCTTCACCTATATTATCCCCAACTATTCTACTTTAATTACTATTTCAATAATCCTTCATATTGTGCCAGTAAAGTCACCCCCTTATAACACTGTAATATTTCTTTTTTTGAGGCCATCACACGACCCTCAGGAATACCCTCGCGAAGGTCGCGACCATGGGTTTGGGAACCATGGCTTATAACCTGGAATTGAATTGCATTAAATCAGACTTTTCCACCTTTATTTACACATTGTAACGCAGAACTTCCAACTGATAAACAAATTCGACAAATTTCAGAAAATTTAATAAAAATACAAAACTAGAATATCTTGGTTGAATAAGTATCCATTCCCCTTATAATTTAGCTCAGGTATAACATACAAAATCACCTTCCAAATCACACACCAAGTTAATTGGCCTCCACCTGTGTTAAATTGTAGCGATCCAGCTTATTTCAGAATAAAACTAGACGGCACTCGGTAGAGCGCATACCTCCGCCAGGCTGAACAGTTTGTTTTGTATCCCACTGATAGGCCGGATCTGGATTCGGACCTGAACCAAAATATAATCGGCTTCTTCTTGTCAACTAACCAACTTGTACATCAAATTTAGTCATAACTCGTCCAGAACCTTTTCAAATATCATGTTATACAGTATATTGCTTTTCTCACGATCTCTCAATAGTGAAGAATCACTTTAAAAAATTAAATAATTATCGTATCCATATTCAGATCTTCACCAAAATCGAATTGATTAGTCCTTGTCACACACCCAACCAGTTCACCAAGTTTCTTCCAAATCCGTCCATAACTTTTTGAGATATTGTACTATGTATCGGTTTTAGCCATATCACTCAATGGTGAAGAATACAACAACAACAACAACCACAGGCATTTTAAGGCCATTTTCCCTGCTAGAGCAATCCCCATGACATGACAATCTTCTCCATTTTGCCCTATTTTCTGCATCTCCCCTTGTTAACCCCCTTGCCGCATTTCTTCTTCCGCCACCTTTAGCCAAGTATTTCTCGGTCTTCCCCGTCCTCTACTTTCTTCTACATTCATTTCCATCACACTTCTCAACCAGTCACTTTCATCCTTCCTCAACACATGACCAAACCATCTCAACCTGTTTCTCTTCACAGCATCAATCACAGGCTCTATTCCCATCATCTTTCACAATTCATCATTTGTCTTCTTCTCTCTCAACGAGAGAAGTTCTTCCCAAGAGAAGTTCCCATCATCTCCACAAAAACATTTTGTTACTTTGGAGACATGCTGAATTAGTGTTGGAGCGTATGTCACTATATTGGGGCCCGTGGGCATTTTGTGAACATTTTGTTTTCTTTGTTGGGATTTGTTATTTAGACCTAGCTGAATAATTTGAAATAGGGCGCCAATTTTTTAATGCATATTTTCGACCATTTTTATGCAAATTAAAGATTACGTCAGAATACCTATTGTATAGGACCATATGCTCCTGTTATTGTTCTTGAACACTTCATAGTTTTAAACATTTTAATGTTTCCTTTTGGTAGTTATTTAGAATACGTTTAGCCACTAAAAAATAGTAATTGAAAGCAAATTGCCTAATTTTAACCCTTTGTATGCAAATTTAACGCATGCAGCTTACAACCCTGTGCCCAATCGTACCAACGACTGTCCTATCGCCCATGCGAAATCATCTTTCTGTGAAGCTTCTGTTACATCAAGTGATGGATTTATATTTATAGGATCATACTTGGGACATGGAGGATGTGTATTAGCAGGAACGTGACAAGGCAACAACTCTGTAGTAAGACCTGGACCAAGCGAAAGTGATCTGGCTGTGGGAGTCTCATTCACGTCAACTGTTACAGCACTGGTAGCTTCAGTAGTTCGTTGGTACACCACCATTGCTGTAGCATGCAGGGTGCCTTTTCCCTCTGGGGTATCTTCTGAAAAGTCTGAATTGTCAGCAGCAAAGAAGATGAATTAATTTCTAACAAGACTTGGTGGCACATATACATCATATTCAGCAGAACGGTTCAGAACAGCCTGTGCTAGTTGCGTTTCAATGCGCAATATACAGTCATAGTCTACAGACAAGCCGAGATGGTGAAGATAGTCTATTAATGTTTTGCTTCTAGTTCTTTGGTGAACAAAGATGCCAGTTCCAACTTAGACAGGGTACTCCCACCGATGGCAAAATGAAGCTTCTTCTGTTGATTCTGGCCGGTAGCACACCTGTCTGTCAGATTTTGCTTCATACATAATATGTTGTGCGATCGTTGATGCTTTCTGATTTGCGTAATTTCTGCGCTTTTCAGTTGGGAGCTCAGTTGCCACGCCTCATAATCCATTGGAGAAATGTAAGAAGCCTTGTAGGAATGTTTGCACTTAAATCTGACCCTAGTGTGCCATCAAAAGACCAACGTGGGGCGTCAAGAATGTCCTTTCGCAGAACTTTGGCACAGTTGAAGATCATTTTCATGTCATCGTTGATATTGGATTCACAGAGAGCTGCTTCAATTGCAGCTATCTTAGCTGCACTGAAACAGAACCGATCTGACTCATTTCGACGTGTGGCAGGGATGAAGTCAATGCCCTCAATATTTTCTGTGAGCAAACGTCGCGTGCTTTTATGACTAGGCGTAATCTCGCAGTTATGGTCTTCTAAGATCGTCAGGTAAGCTGTATGCGCAGCATCCATCGACAGTATCTTACTCTTTTCAAGCAAATCTCGTATGATATCAAGATATTCCACCTTGGCAGCAACCTCTTTCTCATTTATCGACTTTCTTAGAGGCGGTACCAGAACTTGAACATCCAGAACCGCGAGCAACGTGACTTTGCCAGCAAATTCGATGATATTTCACATCTATGGAGAGTGCATCTTCGGAATGAATAGCACTACTTAGGTACACTTTGTAGATATCTTTGTCACAATTTTTCACGTAATCATGAAGCTGCTTTCCACGGCTTGCACTCTGTATAGCATGGACAGGTTCTTTCTCTTTATGCGTTTGACAAAAAAAAGCAGAGATTCTTGTCATATCTAGCAGTGAACGAACGGGAAGGGTGCTGTTTATATGAAGATCCTGCAGGCTCAAATTCTTGAGGGGATGACGAAGTCGATGGCCGCCCTGATGTCCGCAATAGTACGTTGACATTCTTGGAAGTGAGTGCTTCTTGAGATCTTCTTTTGGCCCTGGAAAGTTTCTGTAAATTCACAAGATCTTTTCTACAACTGACATGATAAGTTGCACCGTCACGTTTTAGCGTATCCTCAGTGGCATTTTCCAACAGTTTACTTGCTTCATGGAAGACAATTTCACCATATTTCGCTCGGTCTGTCACATAGTGAAGAATGTTCTTTAAAGTTCCTTTATCAGGTTCCTTCACAAGCCGCTCACTAGATATTTTCTGACATATTATACACATACTGTAGTCGTTTAAAAGTTCTATCCGTGGTCGTTTCACAGGAGGACTCCATGGTTGAATCTCACAGTAGTAATGGTTTGCTTGGGCGTGCCTTTTATTTCTTAATTGTTCAATAGTCTTGAGATACCTGAAAGAAAGCATAAAGATTGACAACACATTTTAGGTATTGCATTTGAGTCATAGACAGTTACAACATTAGAAACATGAGTTGTTTTTGTAGTGATCTAACAATAAATAAAGGGCTATTCAGATTTGTTAATTGTTGTGACGAAAGACCAATTCACTTATAATTATATAATAGTAATAACAGTACAAAATAAAAATCTGAGGCAAGTTTGATACATTTTCACTCGTATTAGGAGCGAAATAACTGAATACATACCATTGTCAAATTTTGGGGGCATGCCAGGGCACAGTATTCACAAGTATCAGCTGTTCAAATGATGAACAAGAACCAGGAATTTGTATTACCAGAGCATGGTGGTGAGTTAAACCGCGCTCCTCCCATAGACTTATACGTGTGCAATGCGTACCCTTATTTACGTAGTTAATTATTCAGCGCTATACGATTCGGATACTTGTATACTTTGCGAGAAATGACGTCATAATTCATTTGCATAAAAACACACTAAAACTCACTGAAAAAAATTGGCGCCCTATTTCATTTGTTTTCTAACATCCTAAACTACAATTTCCAGCCAAGAAAATAAAATGTTCACGAAATGCCCACGGGAAAACAAATGCTCCAACACTAAATGGAGAAGGTGGATCAGACTCGGCAACGGTTGCTCGAGTGAGATGTGCATGGAAGAAGTTTCGGGAACTGAGTGGCGTGCTGATGAGGAGGGGAGTGTCGTTGAAGCTGAAGGGAAAGGTGTATGCTGCATGTGTGAGAAGTGTTATGATTTATGGGAGCGAGGCATGGGTAATGAACGTAGAGCAGCAACGAAGGGTGGAAAGGGTGGAAATGCGAATGGTTCGGTGGATGTGCGGAGTATCGTTGAGAGAGAGGAAGACGAATGATGAATTGTGAAAGACGATGGGAATAGAGCCTGTGATGGATGCTGTGAAGAGGAACAGGTTGAGATGGTTTGGTCATGTGTTGAGGAAGGATGAAAGTGACTGGTTGAAAAGAGTGATGGAAATGAATGTAGAAGGAAGTAGAGGACGGGGAAGACCGAGAAAGACTTGGCCAAAGATGGTGGAAGAAGAAATGCGGACAAGGGGGTTAACAAGGAGAGATGCAGAAAATAGGGCAAAATGGAGAACATTGTCATGGGGACCGCAAGGCTAACCCCCGCTCTTGCAGGGAAAATGGCCTAAAAATGCCTGTTGTTGTTGTTGTTGTTGTTGTTGTTGTTGTTGTTGTTGTCTCTCAACGATACTCCACACATCCACCGAACCATTCGCATTTCCAGCCTTCGTTGCTGCTCCACGTTCATTACCCACATTTACACCCATAAAACACGTAATAAAAACACCTCACAGCCACGAAATTAAAAACACCTCACAGCCATAAAACACGTAATAAACACCTCACAACCACGAAATTAAAAACACCACCACCAAGTAATTGAAAACACCTCACAGCCATAAAACACATAATAAAATGACCTCACCACCACAAAATGGAAAACACCTCACCACCACAAAATTTTAAACACCCCACAACCATAAAACACGTAATAAAACACCTCACCACCACGAAATTAAAAACACCACCACCACGAAATTGAAAACACCTCACCACCATGAAATTAAAAACACCTCACCACCACGAAATTGAAAACACTTCACAGCCACGAAATAAAAAACACCTCACAGTCATAAAACAGGTAATAAAAACACCTCACCACCACGAAATCGAAAACACCTCACAGCCACGAAATTAAAAACACCTCACCACCAAGTAATTTAAAACACCTCACAGCCATAAAACACGTAATAAAAACACCTCACCACCACAAAATTGAAAACACAAACACCTCACCACCACGTAATTCAAAACACCTCACCACCAAGTAATTCAAAACACCTCACCACCAAGTAATTCAAAACACCTCACCACCACATAATTAAAAACACCTCACCACCATGTAATTAAAAATACCTCACCACCACGAAATTAAAAACACCTTACAGCCATAAAACACGTAATAAAAACACCTCACCACTAGGAAATTGAAAACACCTCACCACCACGAAATTGAAAACACACCACCACGAAATTGAAAACACACCACCACGAAATTAAAAACACCTCCCAGCCACGAAATTAAAAACACCTCACCACCAAATAATTCACAACACCTCACCACCACCTAATTCAAAACACCTCACCACCAAGTAATTCAAAACACCTCACCACCAAGTAATTCAAAACACCTCACCACCAAGTAATTCAAAACACCTCACCACCACGAAATTAAAAACACCCCACCACCACGAAATTAAAAACACCTCACCACCACAAAATTGAAAACACCTCGCAGCCACGACATTAAAAACACCTCACCACCACGAAATTGAAAACACCTCACATCCACAAAATTAAAAACACCTCACCACCATGAAACACGTAATAAAAACACCTCACCACCACGAAATTGAAAACACCTCACAGCCACAAAACTAAAAACACCTCACCACCATGAAACACGTAATAAAAACACCTCACCACCACGAAATTGAAAACACCTCACATCCACAAAATTAAAAACACCTCACCACCATGAAACACGTAATAAAAACACCTCACCACCACAAAATTGAAAACACCTCACAGCCACAAAACTAAAAACGCCTCAGCCATAAAACACGTAATAAAAACACCTCACCACCAGGAAATTGAAAACACCTCACCACCAGGAAATTGAAAACACCTCACCACCACGAAATTAAAAGCACGTCACAGCCACGAAATTAAAAACACCTCACCACCACGTCATTTAAAAACACCTCACCACCAAATAATTCAAAACACCTCACCACCACGTAATTCAAAACACCTCACCACCAAGTAATTCAAAACACCTCACCACCACATCATTATAAATACCTCACCACCACGTAATTATAAATACCTCACCACGACGAAATTAAAAACACCTCACCACCACGAAATTGAAAACACCTCACAGCCACAAAACACTAAATTAAAAACACCTCACACCCACGAAATTAAAAACACCTCACCACCAAATAATTCACAACACCTCACCACCACGTAATTCAAAACACCTCACCACCACGTAATTCAAAACACCTCACCACCAAGTAATTCAAAACACCTCACCACCAAGTAATTCAAAACACCTCACCACCAAGTAATTCAAAACACCTCACCACCAAGTAATTCAAAACACCTCACCACCACGAAATTAAAAACACCCCACCACCACGAAATTAAAAACACCTCACCACCACAAAATTGAAAACACCTCGCAGCCACGACATTAAAAACACCTCACCACCACGAAATTGAAAACACCTCACATCCACAAAATTAAAAACACCTCACCACCATGAAACACGTAATAAAAACACCTCACCACCACGAAATTGAAAACACCTCACAGCCACAAAACTAAAAACACCTCACCACCATGAAACACGTAATAAAAACACCTCACCACCACGTAATTCAAAACACCTCACCACCACGTAATTCAAAACACCTCACCACCAAGTAATTCAAAACACCTCACCACCAAGTAATTCAAAACACCTCACCACCAAGTAATTCAAAACACCTCACCACCAAGTAATTCAAAACACCTCACCACCAAGTAATTCAAAACACCTCACCACCAAGTAATTCAAAACACCTCACCACCAAGTAATTCAAAACACCTCACCACCACGAAATTAAAAACACCCCACCACCACGAAATTAAAAACACCTCACCACCACAAAATTGAAAACACCTCGCAGCCACGACATTAAAAACACCTCACCACCACGAAATTGAAAACACCTCACATCCACAAAATTAAAACACCTCACCACCATGAAACACGTAATAAAAACACCTCACCACCACGAAATTGAAAACACCTCACAGCCACAAAACTAAAAACACCTCACCACCATGAAACACGTAATAAAAACACCTCACCACCACAAAATTGAAAACACCTCACAGCCACAAAACTAAAAACGCCTCAGCCATAAAACACGTAATAAAAACACCTCACCACCAGGAAATTGAAAACACCTCACCACCAGGAAATTGAAAACACCTCACCACCACGAAATTAAAAGCACCTCACAGCCACGAAATTAAAAACACCTCACCACCACGTCATTTAAAAACACCTCACCACCAAATAATTCAAAACACCTCACCACCACGTAATTCAAAACACCTCACCACCAAGTAATTCAAAACACCTCACCACCACATCATTAAAAACACCTCACCACCACGTAATTATAAATACCTCACCACCACGTAATTATAAATACCTCACCACGACGAAATTAAAAACACCTCACCACCACGAAATTGAAAACACCTCACAGCCACGAAACACTAAATTAAAAACACCTCACACCCACGAAATTGAAAACACCTCACCACCACATCATTGGTGGTTTCGAATATATATATATATATATATATATATATATATTGTTGTGGATATGAGAATGTTTTTGTTTTTTTTGTTGTGTAGTGAATTGTTGTAAAATGTCACCCTCCTTCCTGCATTTGTTGTTGTATAAAGGTCAAAGGGCGTTCCCGTAGTTAATTCCATAAAGCATACACGCAGGACACCATATCTCCCTGTTCAATAGTTATATCCTTATTCTGTGTATTAGGCTAAGGATTTGTCTTCCATTAATTTGACACTCCATTGCACTGCATTAAATAAAGTAGATCCCTCTGACATGGCATCTTCAAAGTGCCAGGTTTGCCAGGTTTGCTGCAGTTGCCAACTGCATTTGGGCGGTTTTCTTCATTCGCCATTGCTGCCCTTTGGCTGGGGCTAGCTCGAATCGCCCCAAAACCACCATTGGCCACGAGGTAAGGTCGGGGAAGAAAGGCGTGTCTCCACCTCGTCATAGAGAGGAGGAGTGAACCAGCCCTTGCCGACCAACCCAGAACGAGGGGTTGGCTTTGGAGGGCGGAGAAAGAACGTTTGGGGGAGGTTCGCAAAAGGGTCAAGGGTGGGGCTTATATAACCCGAGGAAGACGCCCCCAGAGAGAGTCGAGGAGGGAGGAGATCAGAACACAGACAAGCCTAAAGAGAGTCCTGGAGTTTGTGAGAGAGGGAGAGAGAACCCGTCACGCCAGGCCCCCCACCAGCAGCGTTGGCTCCACCAAGCAGCTCCGACCCGTTACCCCGCGCACACGACAGGATCGGTGGCATCGGCGGCCGTCGAGGTCCAGCCCGACGTCCCGTGCGGGATCAAGCTCCAGCCAGCTCCGTGCCTTCCTCCCCCTCCAGCCACCCACCTCCTTCCAGCCAATCCACTCTGCAATTCCCCGTGTGAGTCCGTCTTCGTTTGTTCTGTCCAGGGTATTAATTAAGCCTGTTTAGATAAGCTAGCAAATTTCACTGTGTCACCTTTCCTCTTCTGTATTTTATTTTCTTATCCTTCCTTCTCCTTGGTTTCTTTGATTGTGTAAATAGTAGGAATAAATTTAGTAGCATTTCCAACCTTTTTGCTTTGGTGTTCTTCTTCACATCCTTCGCTTTAGTCTTTTCCCCATTGAATATCTGTGGCGCGATTCGGCCAACGTTCAGGAATCGGGTTAGTCGGGGTAACTGTTCGGGCGCGGCGGCCATCCGCTCGGCAAACAACATCCTCGCCGCGGTCCCGTAACAATATATATATATATGTATATATATATTGTTACGGTCCGCGGTTAAGGATGTTGTTTGCCGAGCGGAGGCGCCGCGGCCGAACAGTTTTTTTCCGACTAAACCCGATTCACCCAGGCGTTGGCCGTATCGCACCACAGCTACTCAATATGGAAAAGACTAAGACGACGAATGCAAAGAGGAAGAAGAAGAAGAAGACGTACAGAAGAGTAACGGGGTTTATTATTATTTACACACAAGCAAAAAGAGCAGT
Source organism: Myxine glutinosa (assembly GCF_964187855.1). Classification (NCBI taxonomy): domain Eukaryota; kingdom Metazoa; phylum Chordata; class Myxini; order Myxiniformes; family Myxinidae; genus Myxine; species Myxine glutinosa. The sequence continues at coordinate 40,234,461 of NC_136272.1, read as the reverse complement.
CACGGGTATTTACAGCGGACATGAAAAAAACAGGTAACACAGTGCAAATTACTAGCTTATACAGACTTAATTACCTACCCAGGACAGAACAAACAAAGACGACTCACATGGGGAATGATGATAGGAATTGGCTGGAAGGAGAGGAAAGTCCAATTTGTTCGGCAGCACGAATCGGCGCGTTCGGCAGCCGCCGTCCCTTCGCGGCCCTGCTCCAAACTGCCGTCCAGGCCCCAAACGGCTGTCGAGTCTTGTTGCTGCTGTAGACGCTGCTGCTGGCAAGCAAGGTGACTAATAGCGGGCTTTGTGCTTCCCTGGATGATCTGCTTTTGGACCTCACAACTCAGCCCTGCTCTGACGACCCAGCTCTTTCCTTTCCACCTCACCACGCAGCTCAGCTCAGCCTTTCAGCTCATCTCTTAGACTCATCTGCTTGTCTGCTTGGGGAGCGTCCCGCGGCGGGTTATATAGGCCCCGCCCTTCACCCTTTGCGAACCTCCCCCAAGCATTCTCTCTCCGCCCTCTCAAGCCAAACCCCTCGTTCTGGGTTGGATGAGCGGGGCCGACTTACTCCTCCCCTCTATGACGAGGTGGAGACCCGCCTTTCTTCCCCAACCCTGCCTCGTGGTCAATAGCGGCTTTGGGGGGGATGTAATTGCCAATTTGAGGCTTGGCCATTACGAACGGGGAAATGGAGGTTTTTGGGAATGGGAATGAAGGGAATCTATCTCTCACTTGGTACAATGGAGTGTCATGTTAATGGAAGACAAGGCCTTACCCTAAAACACATAATAAAGATATAAGCTACTGAACAAGGGTTTTATCGTGTCCTTCAATGTGTGTGCTTTATGAAATTAACTACCGGGATGCCCTTTTTACCTTTACACAACTCCGGAGGCAGGAGGGGCCATAATCAACAATGTTACACAGCAATTTACCACAATACAATACACACAATCAAAAAAAAATGCAATCCTCATATCCGCAACAATATATATATATATATATATATATATATATATATATATATATATATATATATATACATATATTGTTGCAGATCCCCGGTTCTGTCGAGGTACTAAGGGGCGAGGGGGGTGAACTCCCCGGTTCCACAGGCTGCGACTAAACTCACGGTCGACGGATTGCGAAGCAACTTCAATTGCCAATCTCCCAACCCCGGGTGAAGGGTTATTGGTCACTACCCAAATACCTTCAAGACCACGTGGTTTGGAAGACCGGGGATTGAACCTTTCCTTTCCCTCACCTTATGGCGGATCGCACGGTGTGGGTCGCGGCGTTATCCTGTGTGGTTTTTGGGCCTGATTAAAGTCAACTCGGTTCAGACTATGCTTGGCCAATGGAGGAAAAGACGTACACAGGCAGGATTAAAGGAAAGAAAATGTACACGTTTTATTTACAATTCACAGAAAAAGGACGAGAGCAGACTTAACAATTCTTACCTAGCTCAATCCCAACATAGGCGCCTTGCACACACACACCTGGAATGAATCGCACAGGTTAAACTCGTACCGAGCAATGTGCAGCTGCGGACTTGGGGTCGCCATCTTCCGTGCGCAGCTCACGGCCCGTTCAGTATGCGTAGCTTGAAGAAGGTCCGCAGGATGAACCGCCGGTTCGAAGTTAGCACGAACGATGATCCAGGACGAATGAATTCAGCGCAGGAAGGACGAACCAGCACGGAGGACAGCCAGCTCGGAGGACCATGACGAGAGCAGAGCCAGAGAGCGAGCAGAGAGAGAGAAGTGCGATGGACATAGGGTTTATATCAGGTCGAAAACCTCCTTAGAATGTTCCACAGGCTCCCATTTGGCCGAGGCAATACTGGTAGATTGCCGGCGAAGTTTGCTAGAGAAGTGTCCAGACCTGATTGGTTGTTTTACGTGTCTACAACCTCTCATTGGTTGTTTGCGTATCCACGATCTCTCATTGGTTGTTTGCGTGTCCACGATCTCTCATTGGCGGCTTACGCGTCCACGACCTCTCATTGGCTGCCTGTTCATGACGTGGGTGGTTCTTTTAGCCACGCCTACCAGTCGGGTTGATCACGTGGACTGTGCTTGTAGCCACGCCTCCTTGCACATGAACCAGCGGCTTCCTTCCACTATACGAAGTTTTGAATCCTGCCTAAACTCAATGCATATCTGCTTTAATTACTACACAATGGGAAGGGAGCTAATCTTTACATTTAATAAGAAATAACTGACTAATGCAGGGGGAGGTGTTCTTTTTTGCAAAACCACAACTATATATATATATATATATATATATATATATATATATATATATATATATATATATATATATATATATATATATATATATATACAGTCACGTGAAAAAGTAAGTACACCCCATGTAAAGTTTTGACTTTTTCAACATATTTCAACATGCAGCTATTTGATCTTCATTTCAACAATATTGATAGATAAAGGTGATATAATACAACAAATATCATGAAACATTTACATTTTGTAGTCCATTGTATAATTTAAATAAACATAAATGCAAATTTCGCATGTGGAAAAAGTAAGTACATGTTTTGTGCCGTTCTTACTGATTTGGGTGCTCCCGGCGGTTTCTCTTTTAAAGTTGAACCGGTCCTCTCAAACTTCTGAACCCATAACTTGATAGCACGAACAGACGGCACATTTCCAAGACGTTGAACATTGAAATGGAGTTTGAATTGACGTTGTGCAGCCGTTGCACTATCATTACCTTCGCAAAAGCGGAAGGTTATGTTTTGATCGCTGTGTATTTATTTGTATGTCTGTGTGTGTGTGTGTATGTTATTCGCATAACTCAAAAAGTATTCAACCGAATTGCATGAAATTTGGTGGGATGATTGGTTATTATACGGGACACATTTGATTAGATTTTGGGAGCAATCGGGTCAAAGGTCAAGGTCACGAAAAGGTCAAAATCGTATTTTTACCATAGCTGCGGCGAAGGTATGCGCTCTACCGAGTGCCCGTTCTAGTTATTCTTGTAAAAAGCTTTGATAGCGAAAGCACGTTCTTCACCCGACCAGTTCCACATGTTCGCTCAAGTGTTCTGCCTGCAAAAAAGAAAACTAAATCATTAAAAAATTTAAAAAATGCATGTTATGTACTTCAATATCATGAATGAATTTATTTTGAAATACAATTTTTTATTTCCGTCACACTAATTTCAAAAATGACCATATTTCTGACTCACCCTGTATATATGTATGTGTGTATGTATATATATATATATATATATACACACACACACACACATACATATGTTGGCTTTTATAATTTGACACTGCTGGCTGAGTCACATTATGCGATATGTATTGAATCTCTAACGGGGCGTAATTCTCTACAATCACTACAATAAAGCTGTTATTTCTGGGAAATTCTATTGATTTTGCAGTTTGTTTTAATTATGTGTGCACCGATTGTAACAACATCAGTCGGTCTCCAGAGGGTGCGAGAGACTGATTTACGTCTGCTAGGTTTTTAATGGGAAATGGTACGCTGATGACGTCAGACGTTCATTTGGATCACGAATTGCAATTGGGAATTCTCATCACCCTGCCTTGGTGTATGGGGATTGTGTTCATTCAGCCAATTATTGTTATTTTTTGCTTATCTATAGTTTTAAATCCAAGAGTAGTTCAAAACAAGACCTATTGTACGTATTAATGCTAAACTCACGCAAGAAAATTTTCAAAACGTACTCGTATCGGAGCATATTTTGGCATTCTGTGTTGTCGAAGTAGGAAATGCTAAAATAAGGGAAACTTGATTTAAGGGGGCATTATACCATTGAAGGCAAAAAAAAACCATTTTTTTACAAATATACAAATGCATCAATTAAAATGTTTGTTTCCTAGTATTGTATATATGTACCAAGTTTGAACGTAAATGGACTTGTCATAGAGAAGATATAAGCTCCCCATTACACTGAACACAGTAAAAACAACACTGAATCACAGTAATGCACTTTTTGATAAAATGTCTTGATTGAAAATATGCAAAACTATATATGTACATGTTGCTTGATATATGAACATTACATTGGTATACATTACATAGCATTATATTATGCATGGTTACCATGGTAACCAGATGCATACAAATGATGAATTACCACTTTACAGCTTATATCTTCTCTATGACAAGTCCATTTACGTTCAAACTTGGTACATCTATCTATAATTCCAGTAATCTCTGTGTGTTTGTTTGTACGTTTGTACGTTTGTTTGTTTGTCTGTGACCGCTGTTTCTCGACAACCACGGGTCCGATATACTTTAAACTTGCCAGGTATATTGCTGGGGACCCGAGGATGTGCCTTTTCAAGGTTTGAAATTAATCGGACAAGTACTTACCGAGCTATGGCGATTTAGCCGTTCGCCGTTCGCTTTGGCGTTGCGAATGGACCAAACCATTGCATGTAAATAGAGGGGGGGGTTCTGTGGTCGTTGCGAATGGACCAAACCATTCATGTAAATAGAGGGGGGGGGGTTCTGTGGTCGTTACTGCCACGTGGTTTCAAAGTTTTTTTTTGTTGTTGTTGTTTGCACGCATGTTTTTTTGCACCCACGTACGGGCACGCCCTAGGATGTTTACACACACACACCCCTACACAAATTTTTTTTTTTTTTTTTTTTTGGCAAGGAACGGGCACCCATGTACGGGCACGTCCTAGCTTATATATAGTACGGGCATGCCCTAGTATATACAATACTAGGAAACAAACATTTTAATTGATGCATTTGTATATTTGTAAAAAAATGGTTTTTTTTTGCCTTCAATGGTATAATGCCCCCTTAAATGGGTAGAAAACATCTTCTTTTTTTAGACATAGCCATTCGTTTTTCATTAACTTTTTTTTTGTATACAAGATCGAGGCTCGTGTAAGAGCCAACATTAATGACAAAAAAACAAACTGACACATAAGACAAAATAAAGGGAGCGGGAGACTAAAGAGGAAGCACACAAGTACAACATTTGAGAACAGGGACATCGGGAGACCTGTGGGAGGGAGAGGGCATGGGGAGAGGAGGCGTGGGGGTCGGGGGGTGAGGGAGGTAAACAAAACAAGTACAAAAAGTTTTAATTAAAACAAAAGCCGCGTCGATGTTACACAATGCCTAGATGCAGCTGTGCCTATAACGTCGATGTTATCGACGCAGGCTGACTGATTAATGCAGGCTACATGTTGTCGTGTAATTAACTAGGAGGGCTGGGGGAGGTGTTCTTTTTTGCAAAACCACAACAATATATATATATATATATATATATATATATATATATATATATATATATATATATATATATATATACAGGACATTCCTATTGATTCGATTACTTGATGTTATTTTTGTGCAAAGTGAAAATATATCTCGGCAATTTCCCGTGTGTGGCGACGAATTTTTAATATATCTCGGCATTTTCCCATCTGTTATTTCAGGCGGTGTATGACTGACCATGCCGCGATTTTAAAAAAATATATCTCGGCAATTTCCCGTGTGTGGCGACACGTGAACAAAGCTATGCTCCTCTCTCCACATTATTGTGACGACGTATAAATTAAATATTTCATCGTGACGATTGTCATCAAATGGACGAATTTTTAATATATCTCGGCATTTTCCCGTCTGTTATTTCAGGTGGTGTATGACTGACCATGCCGCGATTAAAAATATATATATATCTCGGCATTTTCCCGTCTGTTATTTCGGGCGGTGTATGACTGACCATGCCGCGATTTAAACAAAATATATATATCTCGGCATTTTCCCGTCTGTTATTTCGGGCGGTGTATGACTGACCATGCCGCGATTTTTAAAAAAAATATCTCAATGGACTTGAAGTTACAGGCCTTTGAGAATTCATTTCGTTCTATAAAGGGCAACTTTCATCGGATTTTCTTCCCGTTTTTTTTCAACCGAGTCTAAAACTATGTTAGCGACTGTGAAAAATGAAATGATATATCGAATTTGATTTGAAATAAAACTGTGTGAGAGAGGAAGACACCACGGGCCTACAAAACAGGCCTCAAAGCTATGCGAGTTAATAAAATGGTGGATATTTGTTTATATGAAGCCTCTCCCACAATGGGTGGAGCTATGGTTCCCAGAATGGGTGGAGCTTTGAGGTTTTGTCTTCTCTGCAAGAACAAGAAGAACAACAACAACAACAACAGCAGAGGGCACTCTATGACCAGCGTCTTGCGACACGGCTAAAAAACATGGACACAACACAAAACACAAGCTCGGACTTCCAGGAAAGAAGTTGGTATTTCAGAAAAGTGGATCTGGGGTGAATTAACGGGGGTAGAAAAGATCAAGGTTTTGGATGGGATAAGAGATGGTGGTGAACAGCTGTCTTAAAGACCTGGAGGGAGGAGTGGGATTGAAGAGATTGAGGGAGTTTGTTCCAGAGGTGGGAGAAAAGAGGAATGAAAGAGTGAAGGTGAGCAGAGAGTCTTGATTTTGGCAGTTTCACCAGAAGAGGGTTGCTGGCAGATCTTGTGCGACCTGTCGGAATATTTGGGGGACTGAGCACAGACAGAGCTGGGGAGCAAGGCCGGAGAAGAGTCGGTAGAAGACAGAAACACCACCAACCTGCCTGCGATGAGTGAGTGAAAGGCCCTCAGAGTTAGCTTCATCGTGGGAGATTCCAACATTTTTTCAAATTTAAACAAAATTCCAACAATTGATGGATTCTAAGATTTTTATGTCTTGATCGCAAATTTTTTTTTTTTTTTAAACAAATTAAACCAAAAGAACACACGGTGTTGACAGGTGGAGTAAATAACACGCGTTTTGGATGTAAACTTCAGATATAACTTTTACACACTTGACTGGAACAATCTAAAATGTGTGCATCACTTGTCATTGCCATTTTCAAATGATGACAAAATCCAAGAGTGATAATTACCAATCGCTCAAATTTAAAACGTCCATAAAATCCTGGAACAAATGTCTAAATACTCATTCGGTAAGTTTACAATTTTTTCTTTTCGTATCGGTTTGAGAATGTTTGGAATGTATAATTTGTGCAATTGTGCATTGAAAAAAATCGGACAATCGAACAATGATTTGATGCTACAAACAAACAATCTTCTTTAACGGCCACCATTATCCCACCTTTCTGTTGCGGTTGCCCGTGGAAAGATTTGGCTCAAGTCTTTCACGAACTGGCTGGCTAGGCCTGACGTTCGACCGATGATGATTTGAGCAGGAACTTCTAATTTGTTCAGGGTGCCGACAACAACTCGCTCACAATACTAACGGGTCGCCTTTCGTGGTGTTTGTACCCCCCAACCCCCCCTAACCCCAACGCAATTCGTGGGTCAAATCTTCCCCATTCTTCCATGCTGCCTGGATTCATCAGAGAAGTGCAGTCATGGTCAGAGCGCTGATCGGCCCCGGTGGACCAGTCCTTTCTCTCTCTCTCTCTCTCTCACTCTCACTCTCACTCTCACTCTCTCACCTCACTCTCTCTCCTCACTCTCTCTCTCCTCACTCTCTCCTCACTCTCTCCTCACTCTCTCTCTCTCTCCTCACTCTCTCTCCTCTCTCCTCACTCTCTCTCCTCTCTCCTCACTCTCTCTCCACTCTCCTCACTATCTCTCCTCACTCTCTCTCTCTCCTCACTCTCTCTCTCCTCACTCTCTCTAGGGACACCATACCCTAGGACCTAGGCAATGCAACACCCTGACAGTTTATTGTCAGAGTGGATGTTGAACTCAGACGAGACGACTCAGGAATCTTTTTAGCCCCTCTTTCTCAAACTGGCTGGCGAGGGCAGACGCCCGATTGAAGGCGACTGAAATTTGCCCAGGGTCACAGGGTGCCAGTAATAAATTGCCCACTCTTCATGAAATACATCGTCATTTTCAACGTTCACCAATGATCAGTGCCGGTATACAGGTACGGGCCGGTTGGCTTATAATGGATGGCACACACTGCACACATTGATGCTTCACCCTACATGTGAAACACCAGGGTGGCTGTTTATAGCTGGTTGGATATTCAAACCCAGGCTAGACGGGTAAAAAGGGATTGAAATTGTACGAGTGTTGCGAGCACAGGAAATGCACCATTTAATTTGATGACCAATATTTTGGCGTGCTTATATCCCCCAAACAATACTTTATTAATGCAGGAGGTTCTGTGGCATCCCAAAAACCTCAGCGATAAATGGAAAATAATTGTGTTAATTATCACGGGGGACAGGTACACAATAAAGCACATAAAGGACAATCCACATTTGGAGTGATATGGAGAAAGACACAGGATGGTATCGCTTATTCTGAACAAATACGGCCTCAACACCGATCATAAAACAAATCTCAAAACAACAGATTCACACTGAGAATACTGGAGGTGAGAGGAAGAGAATAACGAAAATGGTAGAGGGAGAGGATGGTGGCCTTCCCTCTTTTGAGGCACCTGAGGATGACATGGCTTGAGGCGAGTCGTACGGGGCTATTTGACGAACCCAGGACTACTGCAGCTCGAATGCCAAACTGCTCACAAGTCGTTTTGACTGGACTTGACTCAACTGGTGCGGCCCAACCAACAACCCTCGGTCTCTACCTCTAGGCTTATGCAAATTTGCTTAGCACAGACGCTTTGGGTTGGGTTTATATTAGCTTTGCGTGATGTCACTGCAGCTGCTCCATTGGTCGTGCTCCCACCATGTGACCTCATGGCGCATAGAGCATCAGCCGCCGTGAAGCCGCCATGCACACTCTGTCTCCATCGCCCCAAAGCACATGGCTAGGGAATTAAATAACATTCGCCAATGGGGAGTCACAAGACCAAGAAAACGAGGGATTGGAGGGTGGATAAAAAGGGGAAAACACAACGAACTGGGAGATGTGAACGAAGAGAGCTGTGAACGAGAGAGGTGCGAATGAGAAATCTGAATGAATAGAGCTTGAGACTGCTTTGCCCTCTGTTCTCTCTCCGCACCTTTTTGAGGGTGGGGAAAACTGGTATCCGAAGGTGGGAATTATCGTGTAGGGGGCTAGGGGAATGTACGGATGTTTGTAAATTTATTCATAATGCTTGTGTTGAAACATCCCGATTTTCCTGCCATTTCCCGTTTTAATTCCCTGACCACCATTTCTCCCACCAATTTCCTGCTTGTGTAAATGAACTGCATGGAAGTTTTTATCCCGTGTCTTGACTTATTCAGCCGGGGTTTGGTCCAGGATATTTACCTCTTCTGGGAATAATTTGCTCAAGTAACCAATCGGCCCATTGGATAAAACAGTACGAAGCGTAGCGTTGGTTTGCTCGGACAACTACTAGCCATTGCGCGGTCACAGACATGGTTCCCCCTCTGCTTCATTCACCTCACAAGTACGGTAAACTGAACCTGGGCACAGAGATCCGGCCAGAGGTGAGTGCTGCAGACAGCGTCCGTGGTCTTTTTTAGACTCGTTGGGCTTCTGGCTTTTCTGAACTATGACTGGCACAGTGGTGAGGTGTGGGAGTGGGACTCTCCCTATGACCATAACAGTGGTGTCAGGAGTGGGATTTGGAACTCTCTGATGATGCTAATGATATACTTGGTGTCCACATTGAAAAGAAACAACTTTAAAGCCGTATAATTTTTTATTGAACAAAACGAAAAAGACAAAAAATGTCATAGCCCCTGTGGTTTCATGGTTTCAGTAATTTTGCTGTACCGAGTTAAGGGGTGTCAGTCGGCCATATTTGGTCGGATTACAAAACAAAATCTTCTGTATATGTGTACTCTCAAGTATCGTCTTTGTGCCAAATTTGAACAAAATCGGCCATGCATGTCCACGAAATGGTTGGGGACACGTTTAAGTAAAAAAATGGCCGCCAGTCAGCCATCTTGGATCTGATCTCGAAAAGAAAGGACGTGCATATGTAAGCCATTCATGATCTGTGTGCCAAGTTTGAACGACATCGGTAAATGCGTGTCTGAAAAATGGTTGAGGACGTGTTGAACATCGGGTTTTTTTCAACTAAAATGGCCGCAAGTCAGCCATATTTGATCGCATCACCAAACAAAATTATGTGCATATGTATACCATCATGCAATATCTTTTTACCAAGTATGAACAAAATCGGTCCATACAAATCTCCAAGATATGGTTGCGGATGTACGGACGGACAGACAGACGACACCCAATGCATAAGCCCCCGTTTCGGACTAAGTCCAATAGGAAATAATAATGCAAACAGAGGAATATTCACAAAGCTCAAAGTCAATATGCTTGAGTTTCATTTGGTATATGGGTACATTTCATCCAGGTACATTACGATACGTAAGAGTAAACATGTAACGTGCACCATTCGTAGCACAGACCAAGTCACAACGGTACTCATTTTCCCTCCACACATGTTCTAACATCTCGGGGGTTATGGAGGCCACTGTGATGCACTCTTTCAGCTGAACAATGTCCTGTACTTTTGTGTACCACAGAAAGAAAAAAATTGAGCGGGGTAAGGTCAGGCGATCTCGGTGGCCAGGAAATAGGTCTGGCACCCAAGCATCAAGAAAGGAGCTGACATCATGGGACGAGTGGGGCTGAGCCCCATCCTGCTGGAATATGAAGTTTGGTTGGCAGTCCTCTACCTGTGGTGCTACGAACAGCTGCAACATGTCTAAGTACACACGGACTGTCACAGATATTTCTGCAAAGAAAAATTGCCCAACAATCCTGTTACGCCACTCCCCAGATGCGGCAATTGTGTTTATTAAAATGCTCGCAAGTGTGAAATGTTACTTCGTCGGAGAACATGGTCCAGTTCAGGTACTCAGGATTGTTGTCCAGACTGTGGAGCACATGCACAGCACAATTCTCCTTTTGATATGATCATCCACTCTTAGCCGTTGAACCAGTTGAAGCTTATATGGATAGAGCTGCAGTCATGTGCTGGCATGATAGATGGACTTCCTTGGGCTTCTGTGGAAGGCAGCACCTATGCGTTCAACATCCTCCTCCAATGTTCATTGCTTTCCTCCACCATGCTGTTCTAGAACACTGCCAGTTTCCTCTAATTTCTTCATCCATGCGTACAGGTAGGTCTCTTCGGGTCAGTGGTTCCTTGTCAAACGTTGTACGGAATCCTTGTTGTACCAGGGTAGGTGACTTCAATTTGTCCATCCATAACACACATTTCGCCTTTCATTGTGGGGTCATCCTAATTAAATCTGAAACACAAAATAAACTTCAAGCTCGGAAACGTAGATATATGGTGTGGTAACAGTCCAACATCCAACATTCTCAAATGTATACATAAATTGCCCAGAAATATATATATACACACACTCTACCCAAGGTTGGTGTCCCTGGTTGCTGACTCAACCGAGGGCCTCATCACTAATGCAGCAACAGCCCACTGGGCTATTGAGTCTTAAGGATAGTATCAAGGGTTTCTCACACTAACGCTGCAAGCACGAACTAACGCAACCCCATATAAGCCATTTGGCAGAAACAAAGTTCTGCGAAGAGAACTATATTGTATATACAGTATCAGAGAGTGCGCCAGCACTCTATCTATGCATCGATGACGTGGAAAACAAATGTTCCCATCCACTTACACACAAAACCAAAGTGGGAATATTTTTCTTTAAAAAATGTTAGGCTACATATGAGAGCATACTTGGTCTGTTCAGCTGATTGTTGAGGCAGGGATCACTTTTCAGTACTCCATACCATTGCAAAAGCCCCCCCCCCCCCCCCCCAAAAAGCAAAAACACGTGATCGGTCAAAACCAGAAAAATCTTCTTCTCGTTCATAATAATCATCTTCAGACGATCTGCCTTCCTCAATGGCAATGACTCTGGTACCGACAGAGACGACATTCGACGACTTGATGCAGTAGGTCTTTCTTTGAATAATGTTTTGTTTTTGTTTTTTTGTTTTTTTGTTTTTTTTTGTATACAAGATCGAGGCTCGTGAAAGAGCGAACATTAATCACACAGAAAGACAAACAGACACACAAAACAAATAACATCGGGAGCGGTAGACAAGATGGGGAGAGAGGGGGAAGGACACAAACACAACATTTGAGAGCAGGGACCGAGAGACATGGAGACATCGAGAGATCTGTGGGAGGGAGAGGGCTTTGGGGGGGGGGGGGGGGAGGCATGGGAAGAGGGGGGGTGGGAGAGGTATAAAACATATGGACACTGCCAGGACTTCCAGGAAAGAAGTTGGAATTTCAAACAAGGTGGATCTGGGGTGAATTAGCGGGGGTAGAAAAGATCAAGGTTTTGGTTGGGGGAAGATAAGAGATGGTGGTGAACAGCTGTTTTAAAGACCTGGAGGGAGGAGTGGGATTGAAGGGAGTGTGGGAGTTTGTTCCAGAGGCGGGAGAAAAGGGGAATGAAAGAGTGAAGGTGAGCAGAGAGCCTAGATTTTGGCAGTTTAACCAAACGAGGCTTGCTGGCAGATCTTGTGCGACCTGTAGGAATATTTGGGGGATAGAGCACAGAGAGAGCTGGGGGAGCAAGGCCGGAGAGGAGTCGGTAGAAGACAGAAAGACCACCAACCTGCCTGCGGTGAGTGAGTGAAAGGCCCTCGGAGATAGAAATGTTTGTCCCTAGAAAAGGGTGTGTGTGTGTGTGTTTGTGTGTGTGTGTGTGCCGTTGGTTATCTCCAAATGCGCGTTTCAGAAAGTGGAACAGTGTCCTCACAGGTCTCGAAATATTTACATCCATTTCAGTAAGAGATCATGATTCATGGACCAGTTTGTGAAGTTTTCTTGTTCTCAAAGTTTTGTTCTGAGGGCTCTTTTGAGGATCGTTACCGAGCCCTCGTTACAGCTTCCAACTGCAGTTCGTTAGTCGTAATATTCCCAGGGATGGTTTTCAACATCTCTGTAATGTTCTTTTTATCATTCCCGTTGCTCCAATAATCACTGGCACATTTTTGGCACTCTTCAGCTTCCATGATCTCTTCACTTTTTTTTGGAGGTCTTGGTATCTTGTCATTTTTTGTACCTCAGTACTACATCCGGTCGCAATGCTTTGTTTTCTATGTTGACGCTTGATGGGATAATTAGGTCATACGTGTGCAATACTTACTTGTTTTCAGTGATTGCTTTTGGGTTCATGTTTCCACGAGTTTTCTGGAACTGGAAGGTTGAGACTTTTGCAGATGTGCCAATGGATTAACTGACATACTTTGTTGTGCATTTGTGTGTACAGCTGCTCTGCCATGAGTTTTTTTTACATCCCAAGATGACGTGGCTTGTCCTTTCTGTTTCTACCTTGCAGAACTTACACTTGTCCGATTGACTCAGTCCTGCCAGTTTGTTAAAGCCATTGGTGTAGTGTCCTTGGTCTTGGGCATTTATTATGATTCATTCTCCATCCCAGTTGAGCTGACCTTTTCTTAGCCATTCCAAAGAACCTTCTATATCTACTCCCAATCTGTCCAATTCTTTTTTTAAATATCTACCTGCTCTTTTGTCGTTTTCCCAGTTGTTGATGTATATTTGTTGATATTACGTTTTATATTTGTCTTTCTTTCTTTTTTTCAGTTGTTGGGGCTGTACTCGTTGTTTTGGTTTCTCGTGTGACATCTTCCAATCACAACTGTCTTTGGTAATTTTTTGTTAGGTGGGTTAGGGATACCTTCTCTGGTTTGTTGTCTTCATGTTTGCTTACAAATTGGATTCAATATTCGGCTAATATTATAGTTGTCATTCTGTGCACTTGGTTGGGCTCCATCAGGCCGCTACATTCTTCTCGTCTCGGCAGGTACATTCTCAGGATGCATTGATTTTTTTAAACATTTTGTGGATGGTGAGGAGTTTCCTTGTTTTGATATCCATTGGGTGTGCATGTGTTTTATATAACTTTGTCTTTTCTAGGGGCAACCATTATTCATCCATGAGGAAACCGGTTAGGCTCCGGGCCAGGTATGGTCCATCTGCACCCCCCCCCCCCCCCCCCACAACTCTCCGACCCTGGGTTTTTCTGAACCATTGGGGTGTCCTGGGGTGGAAATCAACTGGTAACAGTAAATAAACTTGGACTCACTACCCATTTGGTACCTATATTGGATGGTACCCTCAAAACAGCATATTTTTTAAATCCGCGTTGCGCCATATTCGACACACGTGTTCTTTTGGTATTTGTGCCTGCTAATATTAACTCAGAATAAAAAGTTATATACCAAAAGAAAGCTGTTCATCTACTGATCATCATAGAATATTGACACATTACTTATAATGGTACCTTAATGGTCATAACTAGTGCTGAATAGCAGTACCCCACTTTAACGTAACATAATTCGGTATCGACCGTACTATTTCATCTTACACACATAATATGAACACATTACACCTGATATGCTTACATATATATTTTATTGGCTTTCTCCTGTATATCAGCTTTAATTTGATACCAGATACATCCCCATAGCTTCAATTCTCTTTTTTATACAGCGTGTCAAAGATACTACCGGTATGGGGTGATATTGTAGGCGATGCTGCATTTGTCAATTTACAAATGCTGCCACGTATATCATGTACATATATGTTGGACACATGACAAAATCTATGTATTGTTAATATGTGTTACTTAATATATTGTTGTATTGATGTATCACTGTAGTTTATTGCAGGAATTTTGACGAAAATGGCATGCAGATCCTTCCATGTTTGTATCCTGCGTAAATTGAGATCATCAGATTGTACAATTATGTTATTTAAGTGTCTCTTACAGCGACAGAACGAGTCAATTAGTTAAGTTAAACACCTTTTTTTACATAGTTAAGTATGCAATATAAGATATTTTTTATAATTAAGATGCAATTTATAATAATTATTCAGCTTGGTACTTACCAATATTTTGATGTGTTTTGCAGGTGAAGTAACAACGCTAATATGGAACATCCGGCGCGAGCGAAACGTACACGTGAGAGTGAACAACCACCCATTGTGTGCATAACTCATGTAAAGGGACTGAGCTATGGAGAGTTGCACTTGTTATCTGGACTCAAAAATTCTGAGAAGAAATTGGCCAAGCTGCAGGAGGTCAAAGAAAGACGCCTTGCACAACCCCCACAGTCTCCGCATATGATGAAGGACACATGTGATTTGGTCCCTGAATCTCTGGCCGAACACCATGGTTTCCACTGGGAGTGTTACAAGCACAACAAGTTCCTGGTTGGACCGGTTTCATCTCAGAGACAGGTGAAATACCAAAGAAGCTCACAACGATAGACTACTATCCCGTCATCAATCAACCAATTACCGAGTACAAAACTGTCCAGGAATGCTTGCGTGCTGCTGAAGAGGCCACCAGAGAAGTTGGCCAGCCTTATGTCATTACCACATTCGATTTGGGGGTATGCATGAAGGCATTCCCCCTAGTATGGAACTCCCCCGACAAGTACGAAAGTCACATCATTCTAATAGGCACCTTCCACCTTGTTTGTGCTTACATGAAAATGATGGGTAAGAAGATGGCTGGGTCTGGTCTGTCAGATATCCTCCTGGAAGCAGGATTGATCGGTAGTGGATCTATCACAGGTGTGATGTCGGGAAAGAATTATGACAGAGCGTTACACTGTCATAAACTTATGCTGGAATGCTTGGAGAGGCTTCTCTTGGCGGAATACCTCAACGAAACTAATGCTGATGACCTGTTCGCGTCCCTCCCTGACGACTCAACTAGAAGACTGCAAGATCTTGTTGAATCCCCCAGTCAAATGACCTTAGAAGCTGTCTCGACGGATGAACTCATCATGAAGGTCATAGATAACTATGATACATTTCGACAGAGTGTAGCAAAGGGACGATTGGGGAAAACTGCTGAGCTCTGGGTGTCGTACATGGACCATGTACGTCTAGTCCTCTCACTCCTTGAAGCTGTAAAGACTAACAACTTTGTCTTGTATGTTGCGTCCATCAACGGTATGACTCCCCTCTTCTTCAGCTTCGGTGGCCAAAACTACGCCAGGTATTTGTCGTATTTCTCCATCTTCTTAGCCAACGTAGATAGCTCGCACCCGGGAGCTTTGACCCTCATTCGACGAGGAGCAATCAATGTTGCTCGCTCCTTTATCCCTGGGAATCGCTGTGCTGTTGACAAGACAATGGAGGAAACCTTCATGAGACATGCAAAGTCTCATGGTGGTGCTGGTGCGGGTATATCTGGACTACTCACCAATTACCAGGCATATCAGAGGTGGGTCCGCACCCTTCACGAAAGGTCTCTCTACGTTGATGCATGTCTTGGTATGGCTCACATGACAGACAGCGGACAGGACACTAAGCATCGTGATGTACGTCCCAGAGAGGTGAGAAAAGGAGAGAGGTTGGTGAAGAAGACCATGGATGCGGTATGCAGTTTCCTGAATCCATTCATGGTAGACACAAAGGACCAGCTGTTGATTCTATCGTCAGGCGGTGCAGCCTCTGATGATGTTGCTGCAGATGTTCTGAAGGCTGAAGCCATCGGTCAACAAGCTCATGATAAATTTGTTGAGGTCCGACTGAAAACTGGCGAAGATTTTTTTGAACCAGTAAAACGACTCAATCTCAAAACTCTGAACAACATGAACAAAAGTTCCAAGACCAAGACATCAAAGAACAAAGTCACCCAGTTCAAGCACCAGGGAAACGTTGCATTTCAGCTTTTGCTGAAATCGCAAAATCAAGGGCTACAACTTGACCTAAAGGAACTGATGTCATACCCATTAACTCCAGTACCATACAGCTTGGCGACCGGAGATGGGTACCTAGCAAAGACAGACAAGGCAAAGGCATTCCAGCTCCTGACCAAGGACTGTACTGACATCACTGTACCACAGGCAAGGGTCACCCTGACAGTGTATGACGGAAATGCCACCTTCTACTATCTAAAAGACATTCCTAACAACTTCAGCCAGATCTGTTCCAAGGTCTTTGACATCATCAGTAAGACAGGAGATGTGGTGTTCAGCACAGATCAATACCTACCTGGATCAGTGAAGTCGATGGAGAGGCGACGTCGCGGCTGTGGAGAAAAGTTGATTCTAAAAGGAGAAGCTACAAAGAAACCGCAAGATTGGAAAATGTTTCTCTCGAACGACGAGAATAAAATCCAGTTCATCCGACTGCTACTCAGGCTCTGGAACAGTGACCAGTATGCTTCTCGGTGCCATGGTCGAAAAGTGATCTTGATATGTGAAGGGAAGGCATACCAACTCACATCCACAGATGGTCAGACAACAAATGCCAAAGAGTTGCCTCAGCTGGAATCGTCTCAAGAAGAAACAGACTCGCGCGTGATATTATACGTAAACTACGCCAGGAGCCAGAAATATGAGTTTGTTCGAGTGAAGAGCCCAGACTCGGATGTATTCTTCATCTTACTGCACTACGCCGCATCGATAAACGACATAAAGATACTGTTTGACACAGGCACAGGAAACAAGCAGAGGCTAATAAACGTCAGTAAACTCGCAGCAGACTTCGGCCAAGAGAAGAGTACTGCTCTTATGGCACTTCACGCCTACAGCGGTTGTGACAGCACTAGCGCTTTCCGAGGGATTGGAAAAATCAAACCTGTTAAAACGCTGCTTCGTCTGCCGCAATACATCCCTATTCTCAACAAGCTTGGAGATACGTGGGATGTGCCAGAAGAGCTGAACAATCAACTAGACAGCTTCACATGTGCCATGTATGGAAGAGGAAAGGTATCACACGTTGATGATCTGCGACTCCTGAGAATAAATGAGCTATGTGCCAAGGAGAATCGTCACCTACCCTCAGGCAATGTAGACATGGCCAATATTCCACCATGTATGAGGAGCCTCACACAGCACATCCGAAGGGTCAACCACCAAGTGGGAATTTGGAAGAGAGCTCACGTTCCTCGACCAAGGATTCCCAAAGCAAGTCCAGGCCATGGCTGGGAAGAGGAGAAAGGCTGCCTGGATCCTCTCTGGTATGATGGAGACATGCTTCCGCGTGAGCTGGCTGATATAGCTCAGGTCATGTCAGACGACGATGAGAGTGATGATGAATCAGGTGATGAAACACCTGATGATATGGATCGTGTTTTGTACAGTGATACCGATGAAAGTGACAGTGACGATGACTGATCATGATGGACATATGCCATTCGTGCAAGCAAGCCAACTTGACTGCACTCATGCAGTGTTTGACTTTTGTTGATAATTAACAAAATGCAATTGTTTGTTTGTGTTCTTTTGAGAGTGGATACTTGTATTATATGATACTAGGGCATGCCCGTACTATATCTACTAGGGCATGCCCGTACTATATCTATATCTAAAATTATATCCCCCCCCTCTATTTACATGAAATGGTTTGGTCCAAAGCGAACGGCTTGCGAGTGGTGACAATCCCCCCCCTCTATTTACATGCAATGGTTTGGTCCAAAGCGAACGGCTTCCGGAGTTTGGTAAAGAAATCGCCATCGCGTGCACAAACGCGCAGGAAAGCGAATGAATCGCAAATTCGTTTTTATTAGTTGTAAAACATAGTTTAACGCCAACATAGCGCCAACATAGTTTGCAAACGTGAAATAAATGAATACGCTCTCAAATGTGCCATCCGAGGCAGAGTGTGCCCGCCACGTTCGGCACACGCGATCGTTCGCTGCTCTCTGATTGGTTGAATCGTTTTTTGGACATAGCTCGGTAAGTAATTGTCCGATTAATATGAAACCTTGAAAAGGCACATCCTCGGGTCCCCAGCAATATACCTGGCAAGTTAAAAGTATATCGGACCCGTGGTTGTCGAGAAACAGCGGTCACAGACAAACGTACAGACAGAGATTACTGGAATTATAGATACTAGGGCATTGCCCGTACTATATCTATATCTAAAATTATATCCCCCCCCTCTATTTACATGAAATGGTTTGGTCCAAAGCGAACGGCTTGTGAGTACAGTGACAATCCCCCCCCTCTATTTACATGAAATGGTTTGGTCCAAAGCGAACGGCTTCCGGAGTTTGGTAAAGAAATCGCCATCGCGTGCACAAACGCGCAGGAAAGCGAATGAATCGCAAATTCGTTTTTATTAGTTTTAAAACATAGTTTAACGCCAACATAGTTTGCAAACGTGAAATAAATGAATACGCTCTCAAATGTGCCATCCGAGGCAGAGTGTGTCCGCCACGTTCGGCACACGCGATAGTTCGCTGCTCTCTGATTGGTTGAATCGTTTTTTGGACATAGCTCGGTAAGTAATTGTCCGATTAATATGAAACCTTGAAAAGGCACATCCTCGGGTCCCCAGCAATATACCTGGCAAGTTAAAAGTATATCGGACCCGTGGTTGTCGAGAAACAGCGGTCACAGACAAACAGACGTACAGACGTACAAACGTACAAACGTACAGACAGAGATTACTGGAATTATAGATAGATATCTAAAATTATATCCCCCCCCTCTATTTACATGAAATGGTTTGGTCCAAAGCGAACGGCTTGCGAGTGGTGACAATCCCCCCCCCTCTATTTACATGCAATGGTTTGGTCCAAAGCGAACGGCTTCCGGAGTTTGGTAAAGAAATCGCCATCGCGTGCACAAACGCGCAGGAAAGCGAATGAATCGCAAATTCGTTTTTATTAGTTGTAAAACATAGTTTAACGCCAACATAGTTTGCAAACGTGAAATAAATGAATACGCTCTCAAATGTGCCATCCGAGGCAGAGTGTGTCCGCCACGTTCGGCACACGCGATCGTTCGCTGCTCTCTGATTGGTTGAATCGTTTTTTGGACATAGCTCGGTAAGTAATTGTCCGATTAATATGAAACCTTGAAAAGGCACATCCTCGGGTCCCCAGCAATATACCTGGCAAGTTAAAAGTATATCGGACCCGTGGTTGTCGAGAAACAGCGGTCACAGACAAACGTACAGACAGAGATTACTGGAATTATAGATAGATAATGTGGTTAACTGAGTGTACGACATACATATGTAATTGTAGGGATAAAACTGACTGTTAATATTATTATGATATCTGTTGTTGAGCAATAATGTTTGGTTTATCATCAAAATATTCGATACTAAAAAATTTTTCAATGGGATGTTAAAATTTAGTTTCAAATAAGAAATATTTTTACTTTTACAGTAAATATTCGAGCATTACATTGTTACTGTTCTGTGGAAGGTGTTTGACCCAGTGTATGAATATTAATATGATGATATTAAAAACTACTGTGATTAATAAACAAGTTTTTCTTGTTTAATATGTTAATAAGATGGCAGTATGATTATGATATTCGATTATGAATGACATTTATAAGTGTAATAGGCAGTTCTTTTGAATATAGACAAAGACTGTTACCGAGATTATATGATTCATGGTTCCCGCGAAACAGGTAGTATCTTTGACACGCTGTATAAAAAAGAGAATTGAAGCTATGGGGATGTATCTGGTATCAAATTAAAGCTGATATACAGGAGAAAGCCAATAAAATATATATGTAAGCATATCAGGTGTAATTTGTTCATATTATGTGTGTAAGATGAAATAGTACGGTCGATACCGAATTATGTTACGTTAAAGTGGGGTACTGCTATTCAGCACTAGTTATGACCATTAAGGTACCATTATAAGTAATGTGTCAATATTCTATGATGATCAGTAGATGAACAGCTTTCTTTTGGTATATAACTTTTTATTCTGAGTTAATATTAGCAGGCACAAATACCAAAAGAACACGTGTGTCGAATATGGCGCAACGCGGATTTAAAAATATGCTGTTTTGAGGGTACCATCCAATATAGGTACCAAATGGGTAGTGAGTCCAAGTTTATTTACTGTTACCAGTTGATTTCCACCCCAGGACACCCCAATGGTTCAGAAAAACCCAGGGTCGGAGAGTTGTGGGGGGGGGGGGGGGGGGGGGGTGCAGATGGACCATACCTGGCCCGGAGCCTAGGTAGAGTCCAGTAGGAAATTTATTAATTGTATCATGATAACAGAAAAAAATCATTGTTATATGAAGCCCAAAGCACTTATGAACTCTTCAGAATACAAGAAAACTTATTATAAAAGGGAAAAATAAAATCTGTGTTTACATATCTAGTGTATAAAAGGAGCTTGGTCACGGTGTGCCTGCTGTAACAAATCTTACTATAATTCACCAAATGTCCATCCGTCTGTCTGTCCATCTGTCTGTCCGTCCGTTCGAAGTTACCGCAAAAACGGCTGAACCGATCGCAACGATATTTTGGGTGGCTAATCCTGGGATCTCCTGGAGTAAAATAGGCTATATTGTTTTTCCAATTTCAGCTTTGGCCTCCAGCATTTTCAGGTTTGGACTCCCGCATAACGTTATTTTCCCTTCCCGGATGCCGCACAAACGGCTGCACCGATCGCTGCACAGCTGCACCGATCGGACTTGGTGACCTCGGACAAAGACCTTTTATAAGGACATGGGTTGAATCCCTGCTTGAGAGAATGCCAACCCCCTCCTCACCATCACGGCCATCTCTCCAACTCACAATTCCATGAGATATGCACAAAGGACGACCCAAAACCAATTATCTTCTTTTTGATTCATATATAAACATCATTAAAAGTAAATAATGACCTCGGCCAAAGTTCAAATGATGTGGGTTTAATCTCTACATGAGAGAATTCCACATAGCTATTTGGGTGGTGTATAAGCCAACAGATCACTACAATCGATCTTGCCCAGGCCATAACACCTGTCGGCTCAAAATCCTTTTAACTGTTGACTTGGTAGTTTTTACAATGAAGGAAACATTAAGAATGTTGTTAAAAGTTTATTTTGTGATTAATTTGTTTGGAGATATGTTTGGAATGAAAAAAGATATCGAGTTCAAGTGAATGACGACATGCCGTGATGGTTTCTACATTCTGATCGTGAACTTCGCGGATCGCCATATGCAGATTCGCCACAGACCCACGATCGATGTTTCTATATGTGAACGTACCCGTTTGTTTGCGAATGGGTACGTTTTTCATCGAAGTCCTTCACGAACTTACTGTCCATGTCTGACGTCCGACTGAAGGTGCTACAAGAATGTGGAATTTATTGGTTTCATGCTTTAGCATTCGCCGTATCTGCATTGCCTGTTTGCTTCTGGCCTCCCACCCATGCGTAGCACGGGTATTTCTCTTATAATTAAAATAATAACTACAATGAATTAAAGAATATGGATACATATCTTCAATATCATGACAAATTTGGATTTGAAATCGTGATTTCAGAAAGCATGGCATGAATTTAAGTGGGCTCATACTTTTGCCCCTCACTGTACATGTACATATTTGAATGGGCCGTCATTCCCCCCCCCCCCCCCACCCCCCCAAGCCATCCCTACATATGGTGTACTATCACACTCCATGATATCAGATCGATCGATACAAGGGTCTGTGATATTCCACGTGAAATTGTTTTGCAGGATCACCCCGAGGGCATAATCAGGGAAGTATAAAATAGATTACACCACTTGGCCCATTAAATACTGCATCAGTCACGTGCTGACACTGACATTCTGTCACCATTTGGTAGAAATCTCGGTTTGCAAGGTGAGTGAATTATATTTTTTATCAGCATCAGGAAACGATAAACAAAAATACATGTATTACAAAAATATACAACTATATACCCACTCATATACAGCAATATATACTCGTGTGTGTATATATATACAGTCACGTGAAAAAGTAAGTACACCCCATGTAAAGTTTTGAATTTTTCAGCATATTTCAACATACAGCTATTTGATCTTCATTTCAACAATATTGATAGATAAAGGTGATATAATATAACAAATATCATGAAACATTTACATTTTGTGGTCCATTGTATAATTGAAATAAACATAAATGCAAATTTCGCATGTGGAAAAAGTAAGTACACCCTTACATATATCACTACTTCAAATACCTAAAATTAGAATCAGGTGCACCAGCTCAGGTGCAAATGATTAGAACATCGTTAGAGAGGATCTTGGAGGAACTTGTCTTTGTTAAACCTCAGACATTTCGTTTGGTTTGCTCTTTGTTGTTGAAGTGTGCAGCGTCACCATGCCGAGATCAAAAGAGCTCTCCGAGGCCTTCAGAAAGAAGGTTATAGATGCCTACGAGTCTGGGAATGGATTTAAAAAGATCTCCAAACAATTTGAAATCAATCATTCGACTGTCCGGAAGATCATCTACAAGTGGAGAAGATTCCAAACAACTGCCAACTTGTTCAGGCCGGGCCGCCCCAGCAAGTTCAGCCCGAGAGCAGACCGCAAGACGCTGAAAGAAGTCTCTAAGAACCCCCAGAATGTCATCATGGGACCTACAGGTAGCTCTTCCCACTGTTGATGTCAAAGTGCACGAGTCTACCATTAGAAAGAGGCTGCACAAATTTGATCTACATGGGAGGTGTGCCAGGAGGAAACCTTTGCTGTCCAGAAAGAACATCAGGGCAAGACTAAAGTTTGCCAATGAACACCGAGGCAAAGACCAGCACTTCTGGAACAATGTGCTCTGGACAGATGAGTCAAAGGTAGAGCTATTTGGCCACAGTACCAGAAGACATGTTTGGCAAAAAACCAAAGACAGCATTTGACCACAAGAACCTGATACCAATTGTAAAGCATGGTGGTGGAAATATTATGGTTTGGGGCAGCTTTGCTGCATCGGGGCCTGGGCAGCTCACCATCATAGAATCCACTATGAATTCTTCATTGTACCAGAGGGTGCTTGAGGATAATGTGAGGCCCTCTATCGGAAAGTTGAAGCTCAACCAAAGGTGAACCTTGCAACATGACAATGACCCTAAACATACCAGTAAATCCTCCAAGGAATGGCTGAAAAGAAAGAAATGGAGGGTTCTGGAATGGCCAAGTCAAAGCCCGGATCGAAATCCCATCGTGATGTTGTGGGGGGGTTTGAAACGAGCTGTGCATGCAAGAAATCCCTCAAACATCGCACAGCTGAAAGAATTCTGCATGGAGGAGTGGGCAAAAATTTCTCCCAGTCGATGTCAGAGACTGGCAGACAGTTATAAGAAACACCTACTTGAGGTTGTTTCTGCCAAAGGGGGCAATACCACCTATTAGAACCAAGGGTGTACTTACTTTTTCCTCATGCGAAATTTGCATTTATGTTTATTTAAATTATACAATGGACTACAAAATGTAAATATTTCATGATATTTGTTATATTATATCACCTTTATCTATCAATATTGTTGAAATGAAGATCAAATAGCTGTATGTTGAAATATGTTGAAAAAGTCAAAACTTTACATGGGGTGTACTTACTTTTTCACGTGACTGTATATATGTATATATATATATATATATATATATATATATATATATATATATATATATATATATATATATATATATATATATATATACATACATACAGACTTGGCATTTAATATGGAATTTTTTTTTTTCTTGACTTGGGTTTACTTTCTTAACTCAGTATATCAATCTGGTGAGTTTCTTTTACACTTTGGTGATTTATTTGTTAAAAGAACCATGTCACTGATTGTCTGTCGCAGCAAGAGGTCAACAACAGGATTATATCACAGGTGGCGTGGTAAAATGTACGGACAGGTGCATTTGATGATTGGCTTCACAGTCGGGTATACAAGGGTTGTTGCGTTCTGTATTAGTGGAAAACAACTGCTGCACGTCTCCAAAAGTTATTGCCGCTTCCTCTGGAGATGGTCCGTCAACTCAACAATGCTGTTTGTCATGGAGTGGTGGCATGCTATTGCTCGGCAGTATGGCATCACTCAAGGTCAGGTGTCAAAGATCCTGAAACGAAATGCTCAGAGGGGTGTCCCTACTCCAATACCGAGGCCAGGACGTCCCGCAGAACCACAAGGAGGGATGATCGCCAGCTGCACCGGTTAGTCCGCAATGGCCGGACCAAGTCAGCTAATCGGCTTAGGGCTGAGTGGCAGCAACTGACAAATGTGCCTGTATCCAGAAGGCTAGTCAACCAATGACTGGTTCAAGCAGGCTAGCATGCCAGGCGTCCCCTGAGAAAGCCACGCCTGACCAGACAACACCGCCAGCACCGATTGCAGTGGGCCAGAGAGCACCGTCAATGGCAGCCAGGACACTGGAATCACGTGATCTTCAGTGACGAGTCTAGATTTCTGGTCTATCGTCAAGATGGCCACGTCCGAGTGCGCAGACAAGTGCATGAAGCCTACAACAAAGATTGTATAGTGCCAAGAGTCCAAGCTGGAGGTGGTGGGGTGACCGTTTGGGCTGCTTTTCATGCAGGGGGCAAAACTGACCTGGCTGTTCTGAATGGAAACCTGAACCAGTTCAAGTACAGGGCCATTCTGGAAGAAACATTGCTTCCATTTGCTCGTGCAGCCTTTCGAGGAAACTTTGTCTTCCAAGATGACAATACACGGCCTCATCGTGCTCGCATGATCCAACACTTTCTTGCTGACCATGGTGTGGAGCATATGGAGTGGCCTGCCATGTCCCCGGATATGAATCCGATAGAGAACTTGTGGGAAGAATTAACGCGTCAAATCGACCACTTGGACCAGCAGCCGACCTCTGTGCGTGAATTGCAGCAGGCTATTGTCACTGCATGGCAAGCGATTCCTGTCCAAACCTTGGCAAATCTCGTGAACAGCATGCCTCAACGTGTACGTGCTATCCTGAATGCTCGTGGTGGTTACATGAAGTACTGAA
Source organism: Myxine glutinosa (assembly GCF_964187855.1). Classification (NCBI taxonomy): domain Eukaryota; kingdom Metazoa; phylum Chordata; class Myxini; order Myxiniformes; family Myxinidae; genus Myxine; species Myxine glutinosa. The sequence continues at coordinate 40,208,794 of NC_136272.1, read as the reverse complement.
CTGTAATTTTACCGTCCGTAATCCCAGTCGTAATTTAACTTTTGTTTTTGTTTAAAAATTTTTTGGCTAATGTGCAAAATAAAGAGATACTTCTGGAAAACGTACAAAAGTTTAACACTGTACTGTCCATGAATTGAGTTCGATATCAGTTTACATCACTTTCAAGGATCAATTTATTTGTTTCGAAATGTCAAATGTGGTTTTTGGTTCTTTTAAGGGTCACATTAACAAAATCTCGAATAATTTCAACATAATTCCAATGAACTTTTGGTTCTAAGACATCTTGAAAAGTAAGTTCACCCCCACAAAAAAATATTCCATATTAAATGCCAAGTCTGTGTATATATATATATATATATATACATACATTTGTTTGTTACCCCATGCACGCAAAGTGAAAAGTGGAGTTAAGCAATTACGTCATGTCTGCCTGTCTATCAGTCTGTCCATCTTATCGGTTTAGGATCAAGGAACAACTTAATTAAATTTAATGTTATATTCTGAACGCGAATCAAAACATAAATAGGAAGACAGTCTTTTCTTTTAACGTACTTTGGCTCTGAAATAATCCCAATCGCACATGCGCAGAGAGGAGTGAAATAATAAAATTTTAATCTTTGTCTGCCTACGTGGCAGTCAAACAAAATTGAAAATCATTCCAAACAGAAAACTTACTGTTTTTAAGGACGTTATAAAGGACACAAATGACAGGTATGAAGAACTAAGGTAATGTGTCAAAGAGGGTGATGTTAGGGTGATACTGTGGAAAATGGCGGTAAATTCCGGAATAAAATTTTATATGATTTTTACAAATCTTTATTTTGGTAAATTTAATTATGCTGTTACGTATTACCTCCCCAAACCCCGGTTACGGTGCACCTCAGAGTCTTGAGCGAGAACACGGCAGAAAGATGTGTTATGTTGAGTGTTCTAATAAACCATGGTAAAACCACACCAATGCAATTGTGTAGATCAAAATAAGTAATTGTATTAAGAACTCTCACATACACAATAATAACACTATTAAAGAAAGTACAATGAAAATGTCCCTTGCATCAAATGAACAATACATATGATGGTACCATCATTCCCCAATGCTCTCAAAGCGATGGGCGATGTCGCAAACTATCCCTTTCACGGGAAACCTCAACTCATTCGTGACCAATATATAAAAACAAGTCCAATCACAGCCTCGTCGTGACTCACAGCTCTCTCCTTCTCTCTCTCTGCCCATCTCGATCTCTCCAAACTCTTCATCCCTCCTCCTCCTGCCTCTTTGCTGCGTTTTTCCTTTTTCGTCCACAAACATTTATTTTTACCTTTTACTAAAGTCATCTCCATTTCACACAGCAATGTTAACAACAGTATTACCTGAAACTAAGAAATCCTACAAGTATATCATAACAACAAAGGCGGAAGTGACGGATCCGTAACAATATACTTGAACATTGTATAACATAAATCGCCTTCATAATACTTCCAAGAACCTCCAGTTTTGCAGTACTTGGACGTGTTAAATAAGGGTTCAATGGGTGTGGTGTACAAGGTGGTATTCAGGACTGCTTCTGGACTACTTCAATAGCAGTAAACTTCCGGATGTTTTTAAAACGATATTTAAAATGTTATTTCATTTAAATTGAGGTACAGTACAGTATATATCTGTACGTATAAGTACTGTATGTATGTATGTATGTATGTATGTATGTATGTATGTATGTATGTACGTATGTATGTATGTATGTACAGTTTCTGTCTGGCAGCATACCTGGGGGAAGGGGCTAAGGATGGGGTGAAGACCCCAATTCTGTTTATGTAAATATGTATCGTATAGCGCCACCCAGTGGTAATCCGGTATTACAAATCCTCTTGTACAAATAAGATTAAAGAACTTACCAATATGCAATCTCAATCTTTCATTTTACTCATTCTAAGTAGAAGTACAAACCAAGGCATCCACCACTGAGCTTCACAGCAAAGCGGGAGTGATTTTTGCTCACACCATATATAAGCAGCATGGCCGGTTGATGAAGATGATGGCAGATGACTTCAAGCAAAGCCTGGTGTTGGCTTAACGGTAAAAGTGTCTGGCTTCAGATCTTAGGGTCGTGCGTTTGAACCCCCTGTCTTCCATTGAATTAACAACAGGTGGGTTGATTCAGCCTCTCATCCTTCTGAGTTCGGCAAAATAAGGACCAGCTTACTGGTAATAGGGGGCACTGCATCAGAGGCACAGCCACGCCCCCAGAGAAAAAATGATGCAGCCAAGTAGTCACAGGCTCATACAAACCACCACTAACAACCACTTCCAGGCAGATGAGATGAAAGATCACGTCGGGCAAATTACAGAGTGAATAGAGCACAATATTGATAAAATACATTGTCACTTGATTAAATCTGTAAGCAAAGCATCGGGTAAAATGCCTGGTATAATCCACACACATATATATATATGTCAAGAAATAATTAACTGATGGTAATTTTATTGATTCAATTGGATTCCTTGGGCCCTAAAACCTAGGGTTAGACACCAAAACCACCTTTCTAGGTTGAATAATAATTGAGATATGGCCATTTTAAGCTCCCGGCGGCCATCTTGGACGCCATCTTGAAAATGACCCCTTTCCGGAAGTCAGATGTTACTAGATTTTTAGTATGTTATTTAACATGCCCAATGGTACCAGAATCCATTGAAAACCCTTTTGTATAAATTTTTTTGGGGTTAGGTGAGTTTTTTTCGTATATTGACCCTACTACTTCGTCTTCGTCCGGTTCCGGTTTATTTTAAAACATTAACTTTTTTTACCTTTTGAAAATAGTAATCTCTATTTCACTTAAACGACAACAATAATAGTACATGCAACCAAAAATGTTTACAGTGGATGAGAACCACAACAACGGAAGTGACGAATCCGTAACACAATCTTCTCCATTTTATATATATATATATATATATATATATATATATATATATATATATATATATATATATATATATATATATATATATATATATACATATTGTTGCGGTTTTGAGAACCCACACGCGTAAATATGACATTATTAAAGGGTTAAAGGTTGCACCCCATAGTTAGGCCACAAGCAACACGTAGGCCACCATAGGACTTCAGTTATTTCATTAGTATGTGTATAGGTAAGGCCATGTTTACAATAGTTGAATCTGCGTTGTGTCAATCAAATAAGGAGTAGGCCCTTTCGTCCATTTTAACAGCCTCCCTCTCCAAGCCATGCCATTAAGCACGCCCCTACAGTCTGTACCTCATGGCCTCTCCCAAGTGTTACGCGCCTCGGCCAGCAGCAGCTGCCTTAGCGCTCGCTCAACGCCGCCATAAGCCACGAGGCAAGGCCCGAGAAAGGGGGCGGAGCGCCAGGAAGAAGGTGTGGCCACGTCAACCCACCATCAGGGCGTGGCCGGTAAGCGATAACCAGCCAACCAGGGCTGAAGTGACATCGCCGACAGGCGTGGCTTTGGGGCTCGTGGAACGATCACTTGGTTGCGTTATAAAAAGCGCGAATGCAAAGCCCTCACGGGGGACTTACTGGGAAACGCGCGTTGCAAAAGGACTTATGAGATATACGGCGTGCTTGATGAGAGAACATACCGGAGGGCTGATGCAGTGGCGCTGATTAAAGGAGGACCTTATCAAAGGAGGACTTATCGGGAGAGCGCACCTTGGTGAAGAGATATACGGCGCGCTTGGTGAGAGAACTGCCCAAGACGGCGCGTACAGGACTGTGAGGGCTGCAAGGAAGCGCGCTGATTAAGAGGACATTGGAGAGAGGGGGCGTTTGGCACGAGTGTGCACCTATTATATTACATATGCAGGACACCAGCCTTCCCCACGCTATATAATTGTCCGGTCGTGTTCCACTACACGCGGAGAGCTGCTGCCGTTTTCCATCTGCTGCACGGTACGAGTCGGGGGCCGGACGAGGTGGACGTCATCGCCGGACCCTCTACCTGAGCCACCCTGTTATCTACAATCCCCGTGTGAGTGTGTACGTTTGTCCTGGGTATTAAGAATAAGACTGTCTAAGGCTGCCCTGTGTAACTGCTTCTTCCTCTTCCTATCCTGTACATTCTTTCGTTTCCTCTTCTCCTTCTTGTAAATTGTTAATAAACCAATCTTTGTTCTTCCTATCTCCTGGGTTTCCTCTTTATCTGATCGCATCAGTCTTTTCTCAATTGGGTAAATGTGGCACGATTAGGAACCGCTCAGAATCGGGTTTAGTCATTTGTTAATAGCTCAGATCGCGGATTGCTATCCGCTCGGCATTTTCCATCATATCCGTGGTTCGAGCGGGAGTTATTCCCTCGTTTCCGGCCGACGTTAGTAATTAGGTAGTAGTGAAACCCTAGGCCTAACAAACCCTACATAACGCCGTGCCGGGAAGGACGGTATAACTTCCAGGACTCGGGTCGGCCAGATAAAAGGACAAGGGGATTAACCCCCCCTTGATAAGGGGAGAGCCGACGGCCGAGATCCACAACAATATATATACATATATATATATATATATATATATATATATACAGTGCATTCAGAAAGTATTCAGACCCCTTCACTTTTTTCACATTTTGTTATGTTGCAGCCTTCTGCTGAAATCGTTTAAATTCATTTTTTCCGTCATCAATCTACACCCAATACCCCATAATGACAAAGAGAAAACAGGATTTTAGAAAGTTTTGCAAATTTATTAAAAAGAAAAAACTGAAATATCACATTGACATAAGTATTCAGACCCTTTGCTATGACACTTGAAATTTAGCTTATGTGCCTCCCATTTCTCTTGATCATCTTTGAGATGCTTCTACACTTGATTGGAGTCCACCTGTGGTAAAATCAATGGATTGGACATGATTTGGAAAGGCACACACCTGTCTATATAAGGTCTCACAGCTGACAATGCATATCAGAGTAAAAACGAAGCCATGAGGTCGAAGGAACTGCCTGCAGAGCTCAGAGACAGGATTGTGTCGATGCACAGATCTGGGGAAGCCTACATAAAATTTTCTACTGCATTGAAGGTTCCCAAGAGCACAGTGGCCTCCATAATTCTTAAATGGAAGAAGTTTGGAACAACCAGGACTCTTCCTAGAGCTGGCCGCCCGGCCAAACTGAGCAATCGGGGGAGAAGGGCCTTGGTAAGAGAGGTGACCAAGAACCCGATGGTTCTGGCTGAGCTCCCGAGATCCTGTGTGGAGATGGGAGAAACTTCCAGAAGGACAACCATCACTGCAACACTCCACCGATCTGGGCTTTATGGCAGAGTGGGCAGATGGAAGCCTCTCCTCAATGAAAAACACATGAAAGCCCGCTTGGAGTTTGCAAAAAAGCACCTAAAGGACTCTCAGACTGTGAGAAACAAGATTCTGTGGGCTTTCATGTGTCTTATATATTTATATATATAGATATATATATATATACACATATACAGTATATGCATGTGTACAGTCACGTGATAAAGTAAGTACACTCCCCATGTAAAGTTTTGACTTTTTCAACATATTTCAACATACAGCTATTTGATCTTCATTTCAACAATATTGATAGATAAAGGTGATATTATATAACAAATATCATGAAACATTTACATTTTGTAGTCCATTGTATAATTTAAATAAACATAAATGCAAATTTTGCATGTGGAAAAAGTAAGTGAAGGTACCTGGGGGTGCCTGGTTTTATTTCCACCTGTACTAGACCTATTTCATTAGCCCCCTAGTTCTTTATACAATCTCAGTTTGCAGCGGTATCGCCGGGCGCCGGTGGCGCACGGCAATGCCGCCCTGAAGGCACCTGGTACCTGGAGGTACCAGGTACCTGGGGATGCCTGGTTCTTATTTTTCCTGTACTTAACCTATTTCATTAGCCCCTAGTTCTCATATACAATCTCAGTTTTCATGATATATAATTACACATACACAGTATATGCATGTATTTATATGTACATATACAGTACATGCATGTATTTATATGTACATATACAGTGTATGCATATATTTAAATGTATATATATATTTACACATATACAGTATATGCATGTATTTATATGTATACAGTATATGCATTTTCACCTTCACCATTTCTCACACCATATCCGTAACCCCCATGAACTCCCTCAAAACCATCCATACTCCTTCCCACATGTCCATTTAGGTCTCCTCCTACGACAACAACTTCCTCATCTTTCACGTTTTCCATCTGCTTCTCTATCGCACACCAGAACTTGTCCTTCTCTTCATCGCTCCGACCAACCTGCTGAGCATATCCCGAGATGACGTTCACCAAGAGCTTTCCAATCATCATTTTCACCATCATCAACCTATCACTCACTCTAGTCACACTCACCACACTGTCTACAAACTCCTCAGAAAACAGGACACCAACACCATTCACGCCCTCCGGGCACCCTTGCCACACAAACTTGTATTTCTGTCCCTGCCTACCCTTCACCATTCTCACACCACTTCCCTTCCATCTCGTCTCTTGCACACAACATATGTCCACTCTTCTTCTGACCAATACTTCCACCACTTCTCTTGATCTCCCTGTCATTGTCCCTACATTCCATGGCCCAAACCTCAGAAACCGATCTCCACTTCGGGCTGTACACTGCCCATATGCAGTTGTAATTGTCATGGTTCTCTTTTTGAGGCAATGTTTTTATGGCCGGATGCCCTTCCTGACGCCAACCCTCTTAGTCGCCTCTTTCAACACGCAGGGATACGGTGTACCTATTCTAATCCAGGGTACACACTGGGACAAAAGGACCACCGAGGCACTCGGAAACATGGTGGTGGGATGATGAAGTTAGAAAGAGGATTGACGAGGAGAGGAAGAAGTTCAAGGAGTGGCAGAAGGCGAAGGGTACGGGAGCAGAAACAGCAGAGCATGAAAGTTATAAGGCAGCCAAGAAGGCTGCAAAGAAAGAGGTAGAAAAGGCGCAGGAGTTATGTCGGAAAATGTTCGGAGAACGCTTGGATTCGGAAGAGGGTCAGAGAGCAGTATTCAGGATTGCAAAGCAGATAGCGAAAGAGAGGTGTGATGTGATGGGGGTGAGTTGCTTGAAGGATGAAGTGGGACAAATCGTTGTGGACCCAGATGGAATTAAAGGAAGATGGAAAAGATATATGGAAATGCTATTGAATACAGAGAAGGAATGGGATGGCAACATAGAGAGTAACCCAGTTTTAGGACCGGCAGAGAAGACAACTGAGAATGAAATTGAGGAAGCGATAAAAGCAATGAAGAGTACTCTTTCAATGAAGATATGTTTCAATGAAGAGCAATGAAGAGGTGAAGCGGGAGGGCCGACGGGAGTTGTGGGAGATATGTTGAAGGCAGCAGGAAGTTGGGGTGTGAAGAGAATGACAGAGATCTGTAATCTGGTGGAGAAAGAAGGCCGCATTCCAGTGGTTTGGGAACTGAGTACCCTCGTCCCTCTATACAAGGGGAAAGGTGACCCTCTGGAGTGTGGCTCGTACCGAGCGATAAAGTTATTGGAGCATGTAATGAAGGTATTGGAAAGTGTGTTGGAGAGGAGGATAAGGAAGAAAGTGAAGATCGACGAAATGCAGTTTGGATTTATGCCAGGAAGAGGATCAACAGACGCGCTTTTCATTGTGAGGCAGTTGCAGGAGAGGTACATGGAGAAGAGGAAGAAGTTGTTTCTTGGGTTTGTTGATCTGGAGAAAGCATTCGATATGGTTCCACGCAAAGTATTGACATGGGCATTGAGGAAGTTAGGAGTGGAGGAATGGTTGATCAGAGTAGTGATGGCAATGTACAAAAGAGCGTGCACAGCTGTAAGGACGAAGGACGGGAACAGTGGTGAGTTTGAGGTGAAGGTGGGAGTGCATCAGGGGTCGGTACTAAGTCCACTACTATTTGTAGCTGTGATGGAGGTGCTGGCTCAGAACGTAAAGGAGGGTTTACTGTGGGAGTTGTTGTATGCAGATGATCTGGTGTTGATTGCGGAAAGTATGGATGGACTGAAGGAAAAGATGAACAAGTGGAAGGAATGTATGGAGACAAAAGGTCTGAAGGTGAATATCGGAAAGACGAAGGTGATGGCAAGTGGTAACGCATGTGGTGAGGTGGAAAGAACTGGGAAGTGGCCGTGTGCTGTGTGCAGGAAGGGTGTCGGAGTGAACTCCATTCAATGTACAATGTGCACTGAGTGGGTTCATCAAAAATGTAGTGGTCTGAGAAGGTCATTAACCAGTGTGGCAGCTACATTCAAATGTAAGGTGTGCACAGAGCGAGCTGCAGATGGAGGAAATGTTGAGTTGGATCTTGGAGACGGCGTGAAGCTGGAAGGTGTGAAAACATTTTGCTACCTCGGAGACATGCTGAATGGAGAAGGTGGATCAGACTCGGCAATGGATGCTTGTGTGAGATGTGCATGGAAAAAGTTTTGGGAACTGAGTGGCGTGCTGATGAGGAGGGGAGTGTCGTTGAAGCTGAAGGGAAAGGTGTATGCTGCATGTGTGAGAAGTGTTATGATTTATGGGAGCGAGACATGGGTAATGAACGTAGAGCAGCAACGAAGCCTGGAAAGGGTGGAAATGCGAATGGTTCGATGGATGTGCGGAGTATCGTTGAGAGAGAGGAAGACAAATGATGAATTGCGAAAGATGATGGGAATAGAGTCTGTGATGGATGCTGTGAAGAGGAACAGGTTGAGATGGTTTGGTCATGTGTTGAGGAAGGATGAAAGTGATTGGTTGAGAAGAGTGATGGAAATGAATGTAGAAGGAAGTAGAGGACGGGGAAGACCGAGAAATACTTGGCTAAAGATGGTGGAAGAAGAAATGCGGGCAAGTGGGTTAACAAGGAGCATGCAGAAAATAGGGCAAAATGGAGAAGATTGTCATGGGGACCGCAAGGCTCACCCCCGCTCTCGCAGGGAAAATGGCCTTAAAATGCATGTTGTTGTTGTTGTATATGTACATATACAGTATATGCATATATTTAAATGTATATATATTTACACATATACAGCATATGCATGTATTTAAATACATATGTATTTAAATATATTATATATATATATATATATAATTATATATATATATATATATATATATATATATATATATATATATATATATATATATATATATATATATACATACATACATACATACAGTATATAGAGATAGATAGATATATATTTATATATACATATATATTTATATATACATATATATTTATATATACATATATATTTATATATACATATATATTTATATGTACATATATATTTATATATACATATATATAGAGATAGATAGATATATATTTATATATACATATATATTTATTTATACATATATATTTATATATACATATATATAGAGATAGATAGATATATATTTATATATACATATATATTTATTTATACATATATATTTATATATACATATATATCGAGATAGATAGATATATATTTATATATACATATATTTATATATACATATATATTTATTTATACGTATATATTTATATATACATCTATATTTATTTATACATATATATTTATATATACATATATATTTAGAGATAGATAGATATATATTTATATATACATATATATTTATATATACATATATATATAGAGATAGATAGATATACATTTATATATACTATTGCGGTTTTGAGAACCCAGCACAGGTAACATCATTAAAGGGTTAAAGGTTGCACCCCATAGGTAGGCCACAAGCAACACGTAGGTCACCATAGGACATCAGTTATTTCATTAGTATGTGTTTAGATAAGGCTATTCCCAATAGTTGAATCTGCGTTGTGTCAATCAAATAAGGAGTAGGCCCCCTTTCGTTCATTCCGTCCATTTTGGCAGCCTCCCTCCAAGCGACGCCATTACGCGCCTTCCAGTCTGTGCCCCATGGCCCTCCCAATTTGTTACGCGCCTTGCCAGCGGCGTTTGCAACCTCGCTGGGCTTCCGCCCAAACGTCGCCATAAGCCACGAGGTGAGGCCCGGAAAAAGGGGGCGGAGCGCCAGGGAGAAGGTGTGGCCACGTCACCCAGCCGTCAGGGCCGGGCCGGTAGGCAATAACCAGCCAACCAGGGCTGAAGTGACATCGTCTCATATGCATGGCTTTTGGGGTTGCGGAGCGATCGCTGGCTGGATTATAAAAGCGTGAGCGCAAAGCCCTTTTACAGAACTTATTGGGAGAACGCACATTTAAGAGGACTTATGAAGAGGAGCTCAAACTAATAAGGACTTGTGGGTATATGCGCTTGTGAAAGGACTTACTGTGAGAGCGCACATTTCAGAGGACTGTCCAGGGCTGCTGCGATTTGGAGGACTGTGCGAAGGTCGACCTTGGGACGGTGCGGAGAGGACAGGACTTGCACAATTGGCGCTTGCGTACAGGACATTGGGGAGGCGGTGTTTGGCGCGAGTCATGCGCAAAGTACGTACGCAATATACCAGCCTTCCCCCCGTCATTCTTATTGTCCGTTCGCAGTACGTTACAATACGAGCTGCCTGCGGGGTTTTCATCGCCTGGACCGGAGCCGGACTGGAGCCTGCATGCGCTGGTGACATTCCAACCTATTCATCTGCAATCCCCATGTGAGTGTCTGTATGTGAGACGGGCCCGTTTGTCCAGGGGATAAGTTAATCCTGTAATTAAGACTGCCCTGTGTACTTCTCCTTCCTCTTTCTTCCTTGTACATTCCCTGCTTTTGTTTCCTCTTCTTTCTGTACATTTGTAATATATTGCCTTGTTCTTCCTGGTTTCCTCTTATCCGATCGCATGGCACGATTCGGAACCTCTATAATCGGGTCTGGTCACCTGTTAACAGCTCGGATCGCGGATTGCTATCCGCTCGGCGTATCCCATCATATCCGTGGTTCGAGCGGGAGTTATTTCCTTGCTTACTGGGCGACGTTAATAAGTAGGTAATAAGAAGACGGCTTACAACCCTAGTTAACGTCGTCCGGAAGTGACGTCATAACTTCCAGGGTCGCGTCGGCCAGATCAAAGACAAGGGGATTAACCCCCTCTTGATAAGGGGAGAGCCGACGTGTGAGATCCATAACAATACATATATATTTAATTATACATATATATTTATATATATATAGAGATAGATATATATATATTTATATATACATATATATTTATATATACATATATATTTATTTATACATATATATTTATTTATGCATATATTTATTTATACATTTATATTTATTTATACATATATATTTATATATACATATATATTTATTTATACATATATATTTATTTATACATATATTTATTTATACATTTATATTTATTTATACATATATATTTATTTATACATATATATTTATTTATACATATATATTTATTTATGCATATATATTTATTTATACATATATATTTATTTATACATTTATATTTATTTATACATATATATTTATTTCTACATATATATTTATATATACATATATATTTATTTATACATATATATTTATTTATACATATATTTATTTATACATATATATTTATTTATACATATATATTTATTTATACATATATATTTATTTATGCATATATTTATTTATACATTTATATTTATTTATACATATATATTTATATATACATATATATTTTTTTATACATATATATTTATTTATACATATATTTATTTATACATTTATATTTATTTATACATATATATTTATTTATACATATATATTTATTTATACATTTATATTTATTTATACATATATATTTATTTATGCATATATATTTATATATACATATATATTTATATATACATATATATTTATATATATATAGAGATATATATATATATATATATATATATATATATATATATATATATATATATACACACATGTAATATATATATTCTTATGACTGGGAAGGGGTTTGAACCATCATCATCCCAGACTCGAATTAGACGTTCTTTTCATTACACCATCGAGTGTGGTGCGTCACATGTACAGCAATATATAACACTGTATTACACACACGCACCCATACATAACATATACATACAGTTACACGCACACGTCACACACCTACACGCCGCACATCACATACGTCACACACACCAAGAGAAACGGCTATAACATAACTGGTTTATTTTATGTATTTTTAGAGAATAACAAACACGACTTCTCATCGATGTTTATGCAGGTTATAATGACAGGTAGAGTATATCGAGGTTATCAACGTTTCCCTTTTACCTATCAATCACTGGCAACATTTAACTTCGACCATACACCGCCGGCCAGATGTGGTCAGGTGTGTCTGTCGTTCACAACGGTGACTTGAAGAACTGTAGAAGAGGAGTCGGGGTTCGCTACCTGTAAGACGAGTCCAATAAACAAACCGAAATAAAAAAAATAAAAAAACAATACGTGCGATCAGGTGTACAGGATCGTGCACTTTGGTGCGGTCTCATGGAGACGAATCATCAAAGCAGGTGTTCGTGCGCTCACGACCGACGAAGAGCGCTCAGCAGATGCGAAGTGCGCACGGCACAGGTAAATCGATGAGCACACGAGACAGGTGGCGCTCGTTTTGAGTCTGGCGGATTGATAAATGTGCCGATTGCGAGACGTTCGTTTTACAGACACAGAGAGCGCGGGGAAGGTGCGCAGGTGCGCTTTAATTCCGTGCTGGGTGCGTCATGCGGACGTGCTCGCTTTGAGGACTTCGGACGGCACGTACCACGTACGAGTCCCTCGTGCGTTGCCCGCACGTTTAAGGTGCGAGCGCGCTCCTCCGCAGGTGCCGTGGGACGGGCGTGCGCGCCGGGACTCCACGCCCCTCGTCACCTACCATCGATACGCAGAGCGCGAGGGCCGGGCCGCCGGAACGTCGTCGATACAGGGAGGGAGGGGTGATACGTTTAGGGGCCGGGGGGGGGGTAAATGAGGAGGGGAGGGGTTGGGGTAAATCGGAAAAAGGGGGGAGGGGTGGGGTGTAGACTGCAGGATAGTGTTGTGATTTGATGCGAACGGCAGTTTAGCCGAGAAGCCTCGGACAGAGTGCGGACGCGGGGACCACGAGGAGTCTGTTGACCATGAGTACGACGACCAGACAGCGACATTGACCGTTTGCTGTACCTGCTTTAGAGACCTGAATCCGGTTAAAAAAAAAAATTAATTAAAAAAAGAAATTATACTTTTTTTTTTTCTTTTTTTTTTTGGCTAAATTGGGGTCCGGCGGACACACGTCCTGCTCACCCATGGACAACCCCAGAGCGACAACCGCCGGCTAGACGAGCTCCATCAGAGCCGAGGAGGTTTGAAATCGGACCATTTATCGGTTTCACCTGAGCCATCATGTCCAAGCTCTTTCACTGTTGGCCTTTCCGCATTCTCCTCTGCATCCTGGTTGTCTACCTGAGACTGGGGTAAGCCGCTCGTGGAATCGCGCTGCATTCTGCTCGCTCTACCGGTATGTCGCGCGCGCCCCCATGCCCCCCTCTCTGCGCCCCCCTCGGTCTCAGCTTCTTGACGCGTTCATGCAAGCACGTGCTCCTGGGTCTGGGAATTCGTGCTGTTTGGCGGATAAATGTTCATTTGCCATGTCGGAACGCCTAAGTGGTTAATGTTCAACTTTGTTTCGAAAATGACACCGAATGTAGGTATTAGTGACGTCTTGTTTTTGTGCGTTAACAGGACACTGTTTTAGTTATTTGTATAGGAGTGAGGCGTTTACACCTGGAAACGTTAATCTCAGGTGCTCTCGATGTTCCCGTTCGAATCTTGTTTTGCTTTTTTCCCCCTCGTCTTCAAACTGGTTTATGGAAGAAAAAAAAACAAAAAAACACCAAAAGTCCCATTTCTTGAGTAGCTAAGACACGCACGGCTGTGTCCAAGTGTCTGCCAAAGGACCTCCAAGAGTTAGACCTCAAGATGAGCTTGGTCTAGTTTTGATCTTATTACTGGAAATAAACCTCTATTAAACGTCCTCCCTTTTGGAGTCGTAAGGGGGCGTGGGGTAAGGGGCTTGCAGATTATTAATAAATAAAGTATCTCAACATGTTTGTCATACATCCGTTTCCACCTGTCTGGCTGTTTTAACGCTGTCCCATGTGACGGTACTTCGTGTTGGTCCACTGACGTCCACGCATGTAACGAACGCCCGGTGCTTTGGGCCATCAATTCGACGTTGGCCCAACAAGCTGACCTGCGGTTTGAAATTTGAATTTCTTTCTTCCCTGGAGACCCTGATGCTGTTCATGGTGAAGTGCGAGTCGAGTCGTGCAACCCGATTGCACAGCAATGTTCTTGGCTCTGTCGGTCAACTAGTTTTGGCCAGGTTGACCAACCTTTTGATATCTGTTTGAATGTCTCCAAACCGTAGGTGCTTTTGTATAACGTTTCCACCGTTGTGGTCTCTGTCGACCCCGCAGGGCCTTCTCGTCGGTCGTGGCCCTCGGAGCGAACATCATCTGCAACAAGATCCCGGGGCTGTCGTCCAGGCAGCGAGCCATCTGCCAGAGCCGACCCGATGCGATGGTTTTCATCGGAAAGGGAGCGCAGCTGGGGATCTCCGAGTGTCACTTTCAGTTCCGACACGGTCGCTGGAACTGCTCGGCGCTAGGCGAACGCACGGTCTTCGGCCAAGAGCTCAAAGTAGGTGAGTCGGTCGTGCCCGGGACCTATCTGTTGAATGGTCGTCTTGCGGGCGCACATTTTCTCGCGATGTGGGACGTGAACTCTCCCTGTCATGCGGGCACCATGGTGCACATTTTAGCGAAATATTAACTCGCTTAGGTCGGCGAACACTGCGTTGAGCGAGTCCGACACCTGCGGAATAGGTAAGCCCGGTCTGCCCACTCGATTCGCTCTGCACGGTCCTTCAATTGTATCGTGGCGTAGCGATCGCGTGCGACTTTCGATTGCAAAAGCAGTTCTTGCTTTTGGTGGCAAGGGCTTGGTTCTGGGCTACAAGCTTGTAGCTGGGAGGAGTTAATGCTGAGGGTGTTCTCTCGGGCCGTGCAAGTTGGGAACTCTTCAGTGTGGGAATCTTATGTTTGAACCACGCGGTAATCGGAGTGCGTTTTGGCACGAGTCGGACGCCCGGTCTTCGATTACATGGTCTCGTCGTAGGACTCCAACTGTCCATTCTGCAATGCTCGGGAACATGGGTCATCGATGGGGGCTGAAATGTTTTGATGATCATTAGTGTAAATAACTCGCGACTCGACTAATGTGCAGTATTTGAAATAATGGAGGAAATTGATGCTGTCACTTAGCCGGATTAAAAGTGTAATACTTTGGTAAGTTTCTTGGACGAATTCAACTTGCTTATTACAAAGGTTTAAAAAAAAATAGATATAATGCTTGGTTTGTCCATGGTTTCCTTTTACCTAAAATAATTAAAAATAAAAACCAGCGCAGTTTAAGCGAACAGTTTTGTAGTCGAGCGTTCTCTACTTGCAACATCCAAACAAAATTGCTGCAAAACTTGACCTGACCTCGAATTTGGAGATGGTTCCTGCCTAGGGAGGAACGATGGGCTTGTTTTGAATATAAATGTATTTCGTTGGAAATGGTGTCATTGCGAGGTATTAAATAAAATCTCTATTGGATTCGTGCATCTCCGTAACGTGTAGCTCAATTAATCACCTTGCTTTGTGGGCCTGAATTGAGGATTCTGCTCTGATTTGACTCATGACTTGCCCAGAGCTGCCAGTGTCAAGTTGAAGGGATGACCTGTTGTGGAAAGCTGAAATGCAAAATGCCATTTTCTGATATTTGTGACGACACCAAACTTTTACAATTGCTAGAATCGTGTAAACGGACTATTTAGCTTTCTACTTTCATTCCGTAAAGTTTGAGCTTGCACGGTCGAGTTGTTGAGTGATGGCATATGTTGTAGGAATGCTCCACAGTATAGCTTCTCCATTCAAGATGGCAGGAGGAAGTCAAAGCTGGAAAATTTGTTGAAGTTCGCCCCTCTCCCCCCCCCCCCCCCCCCCCCTCCCCTTGCGCAAGATGCAGAATCCGGTCGAAAGGTTTTTTGCACTTTCCTGCATTCGAGGTTTTTTTTTCTTTACAATGCCTCTGCAAAAGTACAAGTTGCAAGCAATGAACTTTTTTTATATAACATTGGCATTTTACTCAAACTATGGTTATTCCCATTAAATTTGCTCACGTTTCTTTTTCTTTTCCTTTTGAGATATTTTCTTTAAAAGCATTTGTTTGGTCCATGCACTCGCATGTCGAGAGAATGTTTTATCTTTTATATACACACACCGCAGTGGACGGTTGTTGTGGTGAGCACCCCAACACGGCTCATTAAGCACACCTCCCAATATTTGAGCCCGGTGCCTGCAAGCATCCACAGATCACAGCAGATCCTTAGTGAGCATGTTTTCCTGGACCTCCGTTGTTGCAATGATTATGAAATCCATTGTCTGCCTTTTCTCTTCCCCCCCCCCCCACATTGTGCTTTCTCTGCTCGCTTCGTCGGCCCCCGAGAAGGCAGCCGGGAAGCTGCGTTCGCCAACGCCGTGACTGCGGCCGGCATCGCGTATGCCATCACGGCCGCGTGCAGCAGGAGGAACCTGAGCGACTGTGGCTGCGACCGGGAGAAGCAAGGGTACTATAATCGTGACGAGAGCTGGAAATGGGGCGGATGCTCGGCAGACATCAAGTCTGGCCTGGCTTTTTCCCAGCTTTTTGTGGATGCACGAGAGATTAGACAGAACGCCCGCACTCTCATGAACCTGCACAACAATGAGGCGGGTCGCAAGGTAAGGGCACCTGCTCACAATATGGGCCTTCGTCGGCACGTTAATCGTTTTCCTTCAAGATAAATGCACTAAATACATTTTGGACATTTCAGTTGACTAACTTAATGTTCCCATCTTTGCTCAAGGGGAACCATGCCTATATGGGGAAACTCAGTTTGAAATTCCATACGTTTGTCCAATCTATAACTGATGTTCTTGTAATGCAGTTGCAAGTGAACTTGCCTACTATCGTTGCGCTACATGCAATTTGTCCGGACCCTCCACGAGCCTCAAATCGATTTGTATTGGTGTAATATTAAATTGTCGCTATTATTGACCATGTTTCTAAATAAACCTACATTAGTAAATTGTCATAGCTACAAAGTTATTCTGGCTCCTTGATTTGCATACTTTTACACTGACTTCTTAAGCACCTCTACTAAAGGGCTGTAATGCCAGTTTTGGAGCCCAGGTTGAAGATCAGAGATGAATATACTTTAAAACCGTTATTTGCTGATAAACTTTCTCAAGGCAATAGAAGTCAAGTGAGTTGAGAAGGTGATTAGGTAAGTGCTTTGGAACTGATAACAAGATAGTGAGGACTGTATGCAGGTAGCTCGTCTGCACCATGCCACCCTGCTTGATTTGGCTTTTCCTTGATTACTCCGCGCATGCGAAGCAAAAAGGGGTTAAGCAATGGGTTCACTTCCGTCTGTCTACAAATGGCGGTTTGTCATCGACGATATTTGATTTCAATTTGATGTTTCATTTGGAACACGAATTGCAAAACAAACCTGTAGTTCAGCAGTACTTTGGCTCTGAATTCGTCCCGATTGTGCATGTGCAGAGGAGTGAAATAATGTTTAGTCTCTTTTTGTCTGCCTGTCTGCCCGTCTGGCAGTTGAACAGAATTGAAAATCATTCCAAACATGGAACTTGTTTTGTTTTTTTATTTTCATTTTTCTTCGGATGCAAATTGGCACGAATAACTCATCTGTTAAATATGGTGATGTAAAAGACATTTGAGGAAAGATAGTGTTCATTTATATACTGCATAAATGGCAGTAAACTTCCAGATTTTTAAACGACTTTTAAAATCTATTTTCTATTGAATTATGTATTTGAACACTAACACAAATCGTCTTCCAACTGCTTCCCAAGACACCCAGTTTTGCATTGAATTATATTATACTTGAACACTGCTTGGGGTAAGATGTCCTACTATGAACTCTCAGCTACCACATTTTCCCTCTGGGGGGGAGGTGGGTGGGGGGGGCGGGGAAGGGGATGGGGATGGGGGAATATATATAATATATATATTTTTAATATATTCTATACTACTGGTGCTAACTTAAGTTGATCATATATTTATATAAATATATATGCACAAGACCCATAAATGCTGAACACTATTGCTTGGCTTGCATGATAGCAAAGGATATTCTTGAAAGTGAACCCCGTTTTTCCTGTGGTCTTTTGGTCAGACTTTGCAGCAAATGATGCGGTTGGAGTGCAAGTGCCATGGTGTGTCTGGATCTTGTGCAACAAAGACCTGCTGGATGATGCTGCCCAAGTTCAGAGAGGTTGGCTACGCCCTCAAGGACAAGTATAATGTAGCAGAGTACGTGGAACCTGTGCGGGCCAGCCGCTACCGGAGGCCAGTTTTCCTGAAGATTAAAAAGTCGTCGACTTACCGCAAGCCAATGGACACAGACTTGGTGTTCATTGTAAAATCTCCTAACTACTGCGAGGAAGACCCCATATCGGGCAGTGTGGGGACTCGTGGTCGCCTTTGCAATCGCACATCTCCTAACGCTGCGGGATGCGACCTCATGTGCTGTGGCCGTGGTTATAACACGCATCAGTACACGAAGATGTGGCAGTGTAACTGCAAGTTCCACTGGTGCTGCTACGTGAAGTGTAACACGTGCAGTGAGAGGACGGAGGAGTACACTTGCAAGTAATGAGAACCTTCCACCACTTACGGTGGATGATTGTACTGCTGACTTTTTTTTTTTTAACTCCCCCAAGAGGATTATAGGGGTAGAATTTTGTTTAAAAACAGATATTAAAAAGTTAGTTTTGCTGCTACTGAGAGTACTTCTCAAAGCTAAGTAATTTGTGTAAGCTACTGAAGGTGAGTACTTTTTTTTTTCCCCCCTCAAGTTGAAGATACCAGTCTGAACAAAAGTGAGGGTTGGGGGGACAATTTAGCTGCCTGCTCATTTGTATTGGAACCTTTTATTCTTGCCTGCAACAGTTGCTCGTCTTTGTATGAGGCCATTGTTTGTGCACCATCGATTTGGGCATTGAACATTGCAAGAAATGAAAAATTATTTTTACATGCTTGGGTGTAGATGTGACATTCCACACTTCGGCTTATTCTGGCATCAATCTTTTTGTTATCTCTATTCAAGGGCATTGTTGTTGTGCATCATTGTGATGTTGTTGTTGTTGCATGATACGAGCGATGGAGGAAATCCCTGTTGCCATGCAGGTATTAGCAAATGCTTGGCAAGTGCAATTGGACAGGTGCGGTGGCTGCTAATATGGCTTGGGTAGGAGTCTAAACGATTATTTTATCGTTTTTACTTTGGTCTTGTGCCAACGACAAATTGAGACCCGGCTTGACCTTTTTGTATTTAATCCTTTCATTTTGCTGCTGCCCAGCCTCGACACTGGTGTATTTGGAGTTGTGCTTGTACGTTCCTGCAAGAAATGAACTTAAACTCTCAGAATGCTTTCTGGGTCACGTGGTATAAGAAGCACATTGTTGTTTTTTATTTTTAGATGTTTTCTAATTGTAGGCTAATTTATTCAAACTTAGGGGATTTGGTTGTAATTTTCATTATTTTTATTTTTTAACTTTACTGGACCTCGACCTGGTATACTTTCCATCCTTCCATCAGGGTTGTACACTTTACTTTTTTTTTTTGTTTATTTTTTTAGAATCTTTGAAAAACCTTTTTCTGTCCAGCACACTGGCATGTGCATTATACTAACTATATATTTTTTAGCATAAGGAAAACTAATTTGTTTTCAACTCTTCTTTACAGGGTTTCTAATGCTTCTGTAAGGGAAGAGTTGTACAAGGTTCTGAAAACGATATTTTGTAAACTGACGTTGGTGTCTGGGATGGAGGGCATAACTGGTGTAGTGACTGTAATGTATTTTGAGAGAGTATTTTTATATGAATATTTTTTATTTATATTGTTTTGTTGTTAGTGCAACTGTGGTTAATGGCTGTTCTAAAAGTCATATACTAAGGAAATTTGAGCAATGAAACAAGCTTGATTTATGGATCTATTGTGCACTAATTTTGTAGGCTTTGTGTTCCTGTACTTCAGTTTGGGTCACGCAACGTTCGTGAGCTCTTGATTTCAATCAAATTATTTCCATTCACCATTTCTGCATTGATGTCATTAAAATTTGGCACTACTGAGCTCTTTTTTTTAACATTTTTCATTTTTTTGTGTTTTGAAAGTTGATGCATTGCATATCTTTGCGTGGAACGTGCGGGAGACCATTTTGCTTTGTTTTACCCCACATCTGCATATGGGATTTATAAACGTTTTGGGTTGGCCAGTTACCATCCCAAACAGAGCATGATTCGTGATCTCGTGAGATGCGATACTAAGTTTTGAAAAAAACACAATGACGAAATTGTTCTTTAGGGTTTAAGTGACTTCAACTGGTTAGAGATCACCAATCTCGTCATTTATTTATTTATAAAATTAATTGCTCGACCATGCCCCTTCCTAATCCCCTCCCCCCACTCTCCCCCCTCTTCCACGATGATTGCATGGAAGTTGACAAAATTGATTGATTTATTCATCCTTTTTCCCTACTATATCATATCTAACATTACTTGGCATGACTTGGGAATTTTTCCTCCTTTATGCAAAACTCAGAACATGTTGGTGAATATAGACGCGTTATATTTTGAGTCGTAAAGAGGAAGAGCAACTTGGTGGCAGCATTCTGCACCTCTCCTCCCCAACTGCCACCCTACCCTCCGCCCCCACCTCACCAACCCCTACACCCCCCCTCCTTACTCCCTCGTTCATAAACCCTACCCTTCCACATTTAGTGCATTCATGGCCGAAAGAAAGGAAAGCATAAATTGTGGCTGAGGTGAAGAGAGGCGTTCACAAAGGCCTAAACAACATCACAGCAGGGTGTGAACACCATGGCACGGAGCTTGCGCTGCCAGCAGGCCTTGTGACCCCTGTGCAATCCACAAGCGACCAGCATTCTAATAAAACCATCCCCATGGCCGCCTTGTTTAATGCTGGCTAAACGATGCGAGCACCTTAACTGTTCTCACAGATCACCTTTCCGCTGGCATTGGAAGGCTACAACATGCCAAGATGATGGAGATGTAATTTAAGACTAGTTGTATCGCTTTAGACTGTTTGCATCATCCATTGCCGAAATCTCTTTTGTATACCGTACTCGGAGTATTATCCTAGGAAATAAATTTGTTTGTAGTTTGCTGTAGCAATCTTGCCGTAGCACTTTATGTGCGTTTCAGCTTATTCTGGAGTTATTCTATTTGCTGTAGCAAGTTCTAAAGTTTGACAAAGGTGTATATTAGTAAAACGTGCAAATGTTGGTCCGCCTTCTTGAAGCGAATCTGATTTGAGAGGTTGACTTCTTTTTTTTTTTTTTTTAATCATTGCTCTTGTAAAAGCGAAATTTGCAATTTATCAACTGACTGATCACTTTGTTCTGTCATTTACCATCTCAAACACCTGTTCTTACCTGTAGAGGTGACAGCAAGTGCCTGGGCATGTCGTGAATGTGCCATTTGGCACAACCATAGTTGCACTAGTGGTGGAGTGCATTTTCTTTACAAGATGGACTCGTTTTAACTTCATCGGTGTCTGTGGTGTAACTCAGAACCAACAGCTTGAGAAGCCCTTGATGCGTTTCAATCTGGCCGAGTAAACTCTTTCCTGTCGGTGACGCAGTATCTGCTCTCTTGGAGAATCTTTTTGATGGGGTTGGACAAAATCGATGCTTCTGTAGTTATGGCTTGGTTTTATTTATGCTCGATAAAGTGCTTTTAATTTTGAGGATTGGTTTTATTTATTTATTTTCCTGAAGTATGGGGAACCAGTAGTGGTATTGATCAGGACATGTCTATCCCAGCTACTTGGTGAAATCTTGCACTTTTTGTGAGTATCAGAAATCCATTGAGGGGCTTGTGGGTAAGGAAGTGAGAGCGGTGCAAGAACAAGGGTCTGCTTTGTAGGTCTTGCTTTAACTTGGACTCCAGGTATTTTCAGGTGTCCTGGATTGCCTCAAATGTGCTTGCCTATGAAAGACAATCGTTTGTGAAGCTATTTCAAAAATATTGTACATTCATTTTTTTTTTTTTTTTTTAAAGGAGGAACTTTTTTGCTACTTTGAATAAAGTTTGTTTGCCTAGTTTAAATGTTTGTGCCTACTGGCTAAACGGTTGATTTGATCCACAAAACTGATTGCTCTCGTGGTTAAAAAAAAGTGGTGGATTATTTTGGTTTTAAACTGATTTTGCCAATTTGCTTTTGTTTACTTTATCCCATCACATGGGTGAGTTAAGCAGTTGAAGCTATTGTTTATTGCAGTTGAAATTTGTCATTTGGAATGCAAAAAACCCTCGACTTTTGATCTGTATTTGCCTCTTGTACTCCTTGGAACATGTCTGCGACTATCAATTACACCATATTTTGGAGATAGAAAATTGATTCTGTACAATTTTCTTTTTCCAGAAATGTTCCCCCCAAAAAGGTAACTTTTGAGGCTTAAAATGCTGTGGCTCGACCTGATTATGGTTCTCATTTGAACTCCTGGCTTGGGAGGCCCATTTTGAAATACCCTATGTTCATACATCGTGCAGTGATGTTCTGGCAAGTCGTACATGTGTACAGCCCACTGTCGTTGCCCATGGTGTATTATGTATGAACTCTACCATGAGCCTGAATTAGTTAAAAATCGACTCGTGAATTTGATACAAATAAATTTCTCAGGGTAATGAGCTCTTGCCACAAGATTTGAAAAACAAATGTTGCAATTATCAGTTTTAGACATCTCACTGCTGTGTTTACAGATACTGTGTAAGAGAATAAAAGAAACAATGGTTTTTGTTTTGTAAGAATGCAGGTCAATGAGCTGAGAAGGGTCCTCAGTTCAAACTCCTGCAGCTTAGCCATTCACATGATGAACCCAAGTGCACAGTGTCTGACTCTATATGAAACAAGAGAAGGACATGGATGCCATCTTGATCAATGATTTGCCTTGAGATGTGCTCGAAGTTGATGCTTTAAGCCACCTTTAGATGAAACTGTTGCGCATGCATATATATATATATATATATATATATATATATATATATATATATATATATATATAAAATTTTCTCTCCCTGGAATAAGTGGAGAAGAGTTTGGAAGGTGGGGGAGAAGGATCATTTTGGGACTGAATTGGAACTTTCTTTCCACGAGCTTTGCTCTCCTGGCTCTCTGCACGGCGGCTTAACGCTGCTGCTTCGGCCCACAAAACCTGTCACCCACTGATAGCCCTTTAGGTAATTGAGAAGGCCTCCTTCTCACCACCTCCTGAGGAGCAGGCTTTGTGAGGTGCATTGCAGGGGTCCAGAACTGATAAATGCACCAGTCGGGCCCTTTCGCGTGAATGGCTGTCACTGATGCGGATTTGGTCGCAGACTGAATGTGATGAGAGTCAGCACGCACGACAGCAAAGCTGGGTTGTGCTGAAACTAATAGTAATATTTTTTTTTGAGGGAGTGGGGGGTTGAGGGTAGTGCTAGGAGGGGCTTTGGTGCAAGAGCCCTTTTCTGGAGGCTGGGATTTCTACAGGCCCTCTGTGTTGCTGTGGCACAGTAACTGATTTGTTTCTTTATTGGACAATTAATTTTGTGCACAAGACAGTTTGAAGACGAGTGCCAACACCAATAGGACATTTGGTCCAAGGATGAAAGGGATGAAATGCAAGTTAAACACCCTCAAATGTTGTGCCATATTTAAAATTTTCCATTTAAAGGGTAGCTAATCAAATGCTTCATTGTTTTTCTTTTTATTTATAATCCTTTAAGTTAAATTGAGTGTCAAACAAATGGAGCAATTTGATAAGCTTGATCTGAACCTCATTCTAGCACAAGTTTTGAAGTGTAGATGTTTCGTCTTTATTGGTTGATCAGGTATCTATCCACATGGGTTTGAACTTTAAAGGTGACTCGAGAAACGGATTTTATACACGAGCTTCTTCATTTGTATCTCTAACTTGTTCAGTCATTTGAATAATTTGGTGTTTATTCATTCCAACCTTATTACTTTTATCATTGTGAGCAATACCGAGTGCTTTGATCAGTTGTGCAAATCTAATACAAAAAAAGGATGTAGAACTTGTATATTATGTGGTTTCTGTCATTGTAGTGTTTGGGTTTGCTTTGGTCTGTGTGTGGTTAGGGAGAGGCTGGCTGTATATTGTCCAAGATTATCAGGTTGTGATCTTGTATCGTTCAGCGTTTCAGAAAAAAAAGACAAGATGCTGCTTTAAATACGCCTTGTTCGTTTTGAAATATTTGAAGAACCCGTGCCTGTGGATTACCTGTAATTAAACAGATGAATATATTGTGGTTTCAATTATTAAACCATGTATTTATTAAATATATGAATAGGATTATAACTGATCAATTGACATGTGGGAAAATTACATGCCCAGACCAGGTATCGAATTCAGGTCCTCTGGTGAACTGAACCAGTGCTCTGCCATCTGGGTGACACAGACTGAGAATGCAATCTTCCCACACATAGAATTGCCGTTCTTTCCGTCAATGCTTCTGGGACACTCACTGCCAACCATAGGAGCACCAATGGCCTGAACACGAGAGGGTCTTCCTCCAATGGGGGGGACGGGGGACGGGACGACAAATCCTTGTTCACTATTATAAACACAATTAAATAAATGTACAGGATTATAATTGATATATGTGGAGCAATTCCATGCCCAGACCAGGAATCGAACCTGGGTTCGATTCCTGGTCTGGGCATGGAATTTTCCCACATGTTAATGAAGTTTATTAAATACCATGCAATATTTAACAGACTTTTTTTTTTTTTTAATATAAATATGGATGTGGGCCAAGATGAGACATACAGCCACTCTACGTATGGGGGCTAAGAGAAAGAAAAATGAGGATAAACATAAAAACAGTGACTGTTGCCAATATGCTTCCGCATAGTCCCACAACTGTGTGGGTAGAGGATCACGTTTGTGAAGTTTCGTGTTGATTGGATAGGTTCGTTTTTTTTTCTATCCAAGATGGCTACCAAACCACGTGACCTATGACATCATTTTCAAACTATATTCAACAGTGCTTAGATATTTGTAAAATTTCGCATCGATAGGGTGAGTGGTTTCAGATACAATTTCATATTTTATTCAATCCAATATGGCTGCCAAACTATGTGACCTATGATGTCGTCAATTTAATATTTCAATACAAATGGGTCGTAGATCATATGCATGTGTTTTCAGATTTTTAGGATAAGGAATTCTATTAAAACATTTTTAGCTGGTATACCACTTCACCTATGGTGTCATCATTATCATGCTTTTGTTCCCCATTGGGAGTACTTGACAATGTGCCAAGTTTCAAATTTTTCCATTCAGGGGTTTCTGAGAAAAATTTTAATTATTTGCTTTTAATCCAAGATGGCTGCCATTCCACGTCATACGTGACCGATGACATCACAATTATCATAAAAACATTCTGCATGGGTGTCACTCCTACCCTGAAAGTTTTGTCTTAATTGGACATATGGTTGCTGAGAAAAACATAGTTGGTTTCCCAATTCACTGAGGCAATATGCAAATGCTGTTCTATTTTCAAGTCAATCGGATGAAAATTGACTTTTTCAGATGAAAAGTGATTTTGGAAGTTTGACCTTCAGTTGACCTTTGACCTTTTGACCTCATCGTTCATTTCCCAATTTAGTGACAATATACAAATGCTATTCAATTTTCAAGTCAATCGGATTTAAAATGGTGATTTTAGAAATTTGACCTCCAGATGACCATTGACTTTTGACCTCAAAATCAATAGGCTTCTCAATTGGGACGACCTATTAACCTTGGTGAAGTTTCGTGACGATTGGTTTAGAATTGTGACCTGTAGGCCGGTGACAAACAGACAGAACCACAAACGCAACCGACCAATATCCTTGAAAAATCTTCCATTTTGCAAATAATAAATAAGAAAACGTCCAAGACACCGGAAGTAGCAGAGGTCGGGTAAAATGCGATTAAACCTCAGATGCATCCAACCTTTTGATTCCTGCACCTAATCACTATCAATTTGACCAGTATATCAGTCTTCAGGTTTGTCTGATAATTATTATTGGGGCATTTTTTTTTTTTTTTTTTTTTTGTGGAAACGGTTTGGCCTATCAAAGTGCACTGTCCCGCAGATGTCGGACTGGGTGCACCGCCTGCTAGCATTATCTGGTGGCTATTGAAGATCCCATGGTGTCTTAAACAATGAATCCGTGAGCCATTGCCAGCAATCCGACCCATCTTGCAAATTACACCACAATTACACGTCGGACATGACGAGCAGGTAAAAAACCACTGGGCCAAAAACTTTCTTTGGTCGGGCCCAGGAAACTGTGACTCATTGAGGCCGCAAAATGAAGTTGTGCTTCCTTGCACACTGCAATAAATGTATGTTGACAATGAAAACGTGTAGTGTAATTGCTTGGGCCATTATGCTGGGAAACACTTATCACAGATCATCATTAGGGTGATACCACTTTGAGAAAATATTATTTTCCTGATTCCGTAGGCCATGGGCAGCACCTTTTTCTCTAAATAACGTTCTCTGCCAAAAGCTGTTCAGATGTTTCATAAACTGTGAATGTTCTCGTGTAATGACTTTTAATTGCAAGTTGTCATTTATCGGCTTGTGCCATTTCTTTTACACTAAATTACTATCAACGATGTTGTCACTTTTTGTGCCTGTGGGAAAGTCTGGGTATCTAAATGTTTTTTTTTGTTTTTTTTTGTATGAACATTTGTACAGAGATGGTAAGTGAGTACTGTCGGACATGGAGATTTTGAATATTTGATACGAGTACACCCGCTCATTTTGTGAGCGGCAAGAAGGATCATTCCTCTTTGGGGTATATAGATTACAGTCGATCTATTGTCGGGTCTCAAGAACAGTGGGTGTGTTCATTTACCAAGGTCCTTGTGGAGAGATCACCAAGTGGTTTAAGCATTCGAGCAAGCATTCCATTCAAAACCGTTAAGGAACGGCTGGCTTGGCAAGCGCTGGCTAGCTGCTTGGTAAATGAGCACATCCCGGTCTTCCTCCCTTTCATGTTTGTATCAAACAGGAGGAGCGAGTTTCAAAAGTTCGTGACGAAAAATGCCAAGGTAGCGGCAGAAAGGGCCATGTTATTAACCCAACATTTGTGGGTTATATAGAGTACAGTAGATCTTCGCTCAGTTCTGTAAGTAAACCTTACTTCATGGACGTCTATTTCTTCATTTAGTGTTATAAAGAGCATAAGCGACTGTTTAAAAAGCGAATCGTACGTATTTGTGGTTTATAATATTTTTACTTCCTGTAGAAGCCGTTGCTCCCATGGTAACGTCATTATAACTATAAACTATTTATGCACGTTATCACTGCAGGAAAAACGCCTTCGGGAAGTGGGACATTATTGTCTCCTGTCGCACCGCGGAGCGAAAGGTGGACTAAGGTTTTCCCCTCCGTACGTGCGTGCGTAAGCGAAGGACCGAATTCTAATTTTGTGTCTGGATGCAACCCACGTCAAAATCCAAGATGGCCGCCACCATATATATGTCTGAACCTCGAGCGAAATATCTTGAAAAATAAACGAACTACTAACTTCTAATCTGGTGTGTGGGTGTATCTATGCATAAGGGAGAACGCTATTGAAAATTGGGTCGCCATGCCAAAATCCAAGATGGCCGCCTTGCGTCTTCCACTTTGTCAACTCACATCACTTCTCTGACGGGAGACATAGGTGTAACGCTTGTTAGTATTAATATTGTTTTGTAAGAACATTAATAATATGTGTTTATCATTAATTTTGTTATTAAAAGCGAGTGATATTGGATAAGTAAGGATGGAATGTATTGGCGTCAAAAATTAATCGGACAGACGGACAGACACGAAATGGCGTATTTGAGTATGATCTAAAGAACATGGTTTTTATTTATTTATTATTTTTTAATTTTTTTTCTTCAGATCTTAATTGAAAACCAATACAGGTCTCACATATACAGGGTGATCAAAAAGTCTATGCACCTGCAAGTAATTAGAGAAATACAGGTGCACAGTTACTTATTGATCACGCTGTATATTAGTGCTCGGCAGATATCGGCCATTTTTGGGGGTTTTTTTTTTTTTTTTTTTTTGTATACAAGATCGAGGCTCGTGAAAGAGCTAACATTAATCACACAAAAAGTCAAACCGACACAAAAATAAGGGGCGGTAGACAAGATGGGGAGAGAGGGGGAAGGACACAAACACAACATTTGAGAGCAGGGACATCGGGAGAAATGTGGGAGGGGGAGGGCTTAGGGGGAGGGCTTGGGGAGAGGTGGGAGAGGTATAAAACATATGAACACTGCAAGGACTTCCAGGAAAGAAGTTGGAATTTCAAAAAAGTGTATGGGGTGAATTAGCGGGGGTAGAAAAGATCAAGGTTTTGGATGGGGGAAGATAAGAGATTTTTTTTTTTTTTTTTTTTTTTTTTTTTTTTTGTATACAGGATCGAGGCTCGTGAAAGAGCGAACATTAATCACACAGACAAACAGACACATAAAACAAATAACATCGGGAGCGGTAGACAAGATGGGGAGAGAGGGGGAAGGACACAAACAACATTTGAGAGCAGGGACCGAGAGACATGGAGACATCGAGAGATCTGTGGGAGGGAGAGGGCTTTGGGGGGGAGGCATGTGAAGGGGGGGGGGGGGGGAGAGGTATAAACATATGGACACTGCCAGGATTTCCAGGAAAGAAGTTGGAATTTCAAACAAGGTGGACCTGGGGTGAATTAGTGAGGGTAGAAAAGATCAAGGTTATGGATGGGGGAAGATAAGAGATGGTTGTGAACAGCTGTTTTAAAGACCTGGAGGGAGGAGAGGGATTGAAGGGAGTGTGGGAGTTTGTTCCACAGGCGGGAGAAAAGAGGAATGAAAGAGTGAAGGTGAGCAGAGAGCTGAGATTTCGGCAGTTTAACCATCAGAGGGTTGCTGGCAGATCTTGTGCGACCTGTAGGAATATTTGGGGGACAGAGCACAGAGAGAGCTGGGGGAGCAAGGCCGGAGAGGAGTCGGTAGAAGACAGAGGCCCACCTACCTGCCTGCGGTGAGTGAGTGAAAGGCCCTCAGAGATAGCTTCATCGCGGGAGATTCCAATGATTTTGAAAGCTTTGGATTCAACAGCGTGAAGCCGAGCCAGGTGTGAGGCAGGAGCACCAGCCCATAGGGGAGAACAGTATTCCATTGAGCTGCAGATGAAAGCCTTGTATGTGGTGAGGAGCTCAGGTGTGCCGAGGAAGGACTTCGCACGACGGAGGATGCCCAGTCGGCGACTGGCTTTGGAGGCCAGCTTGGAAATGTGGTTTTCCCAAGAAAGATCATGGCAGATAGTGAGACCCAAAAGCTTGAGCGACAGAACTTCTTGGAGAGGATTGTTGAGAAAGTAGATGGGAGGGTTGTCCAGTCGATCTTTTCGGAGAGACATAGTAAGAGAGTGAGATTTGTCAGGATTGAAAGACATGTTCCACTTGTTTGACCAGTCTGTGATTTTGTCCAGGTCTTCAGAGAGTGAGGAGGCTGCAGACTGCCGATCTGAGGGAAGAGAAATGGAGCGGCAGAGAGTGGAGTCATCAGCAAAGAGATAGAGAGGATTTTCCAGAGAGTCGGAGAGATCATTGATAAAGACCAGAAAAAGCACAGGGCCCAGCACACTTCCTTGGGGAACTCCAGCCTGAACAGGAAGGGGAGATGAGAGAAATCCATTCAGGGCCACACGTTGACTACGACCAGAGAGGAAGTCCGCAAGCCATGCATGGAGATTTCCATGGATACCATAGGAGGAGAGTTTGGTGAGCAGAGCTGGGTGCCAGACCGTATCAAAGGCCCGTGATATGTCAAGGGAGACAGCTCTGATTTCCTGTTTGGCATTGAGGACCTCCATCCATTGTTTAGACAGCAGAAGCAGCATGTCCAGAGTAGAGTGACCTGGTCTGAAACCAAATTGATGGTCAGAGATCAAGCCATTGGAGAAGAGGAAAGATTTCATATCCGAAGCAATGATGGATTCCATGACTTTGCTGATAATTGGGAGCAGGCTGATTGGTCTGTAGTTGCAAGGATCTGTTTTTGCACCTTTTTTGTGTAAAGCGGTAATGTTAGCTGATTTCCAGGATGCTGGCAGATGACCTTGAGCAAAAGATAGGGTGAAAAGAACAGAGAGAGGGTGAGATAGAGCGGCAGAGCAGGATTTTAGGACCCGTGGGCTGATGCCGTCTGGTCCAGTTGCAGAATCAGAGTCGAGGTTTGACAAAAACTCCTCCACCTTGTCAGGAGAGAAGGACACAGAGTCCAGGAGCAGTTGGGTTCGATTGGGAAAGGTGGGAACAGAGAGAGATGGGTTTGGGACTAAGGATTTCGAGGCGAACACAGAGTTGAGGCATTCGGCTTTGTCACGTGCGATGTCAACTGTGTGGCCATTTGAGGTAAGGGAGGGGATGGAGGGGGAACAAACACCAGAAACGGATTTGACCAGACGCCACCAGGATTTGGAGGAAGGAGACAGGTTTGAGAGTTCATCCTTGAGTGAGGAGAGATAGTGCTTCCTGGCACTCCTGAGGGTAGACACACACTTGTTCCGAGCTTGGTGGAAGGAACTGAGATTTCCTTCAGTTGGATTAGCCTTCCAAGAGGCAAAGGCAAGTTGTTTCAGGGCAACTGCCTCACCACAAGATTCAGTGTACCATGGACGGGAGGAAGGGTAAGACAATTGAAGGCGAGATGGGATAAATCTGTGCATGAGAGAGATCAGTTTGCTTTGGAAGAATTCCCAGGAAGAATTTATGTCAGAGGCAGTGGAGATGGGAGACCAATCCAGACGATTGATGGCTGCTTGAAGACCGTCCCAGTCGGCCTGAGTGAAATGCCAGACTCGTCGACGCTGAGGAGGCTCTCTGAGAATGGCCAGACTGGCCAGACCAGACATATCACAATATTCTCTCATAATATTGCATTGTACAACTAGTACTAATATATATAACGTACATTATAGATGATGGTGAACAGCTGTTTAAAAGACCTGGAGGGAGGAGTGGGATTGAAGGGAGTGGGGGAGTTTGTTCCAGAGGCGAGAGAAAAGGGGAATGAAAGAGTGAAGGTGAGCAGAGAGCCTAGATTTTGGCAGTTTAACCATAAGAGGGTCTTGGTAGTCTGCATCGGCCGATTGGAGTCGGTGCAGATTACCGATTACAGTTGTAATGTATACAACCTAAAAAACCTTGTAGTTTTCACCCTTAATTAGAGGAAATTTCAAGAAACAGATTTTAAAAAACCGTTTCATTATAGTTGTTTCAAGGAAATGTTCATCAACATTTTTCTTTATAAAACAGCGCGGAATCATCGTGAGTCGGTGAGCGATATTTGGCTCCAATTTGGAAAACGTGAATACGGCAAACGCCTCGGAAATCACGTGTTATCAAATTTATTTTGCTTTGAAACTGAGAAACGTAATTTTCAAATTCTCACCCCGATTCATGTAAAATAACCATTTGCTTTAGAAACAGTGACGGGAACAAAGTAAACCGCCATAGCTACTCATGTGCTTTACTCTCTGGCGAAGTACGTCTTGACGTCATACGTTCCAGGCGTGCATGAGTTGAATATCTTTTTTTCACATTTCAAAGGCGGACTGACTATTCTGGGCATTACTGTCCGTCTGTTCTGTGCAACAGCACCATTGCAACACGTTATCTTAAACTTTAAACGTACATTATAGGTTAATTATATGGAATTTCTGGTTCACCCACTTAATCTAACTTTGACCGATCGATTTACTGTATGAACGTATGACGTCAAGACGTACTTGGCCACGAGGTTGGCGTCAATGGCGGATTGATTTACCTACTGTATGAATGATTGTTCAGAACGGAATTCCTTCATAACCCAGGGACTCCCTGTACTGTATTTTGTTATAATTATATGGAATTTCTGGTTCACCCACTTAATCTAACTTTGACCGATCGATTTACTGTATGAACGTATGACGTCAAGACGTACTTGGCCACGAAGTAGGAGTCAATGGCGGATTGATTTACTTACTGTGTGACTGATTGTTCAGAACGGAATTCCTTCAGAACCCGGGGACTCCCTGTACTGTATTTTGTTATAAATCTTGCCTCTCACATGACCAGACAAGTATGAAACATTAAAATTTATATCAATGGCTTATCGAATAAGCACATGGAAACATCATTCGTTTAAAAATGATGATGCTGTGCTGTTCGATACGGAACACCAATCGGAGAGGGATTTTAAATGTGTATTCTCAGCCACTCAATATTACTATAATTCACCAAATGTCCGTCCGTCTGTCTGTCTGTCCGTCCGTTCCCAGCTACCGCAAAAATGGCTGAACCGACCGCAACGAAATTTTGGGTGGCTAATCCTGGGACCCCCTGGAGTAAAATAGACTATATTGTTTTTCCAATTTCAGCTTTGGTCTCCAGCATTTTCAGGTTTGGACTTCCGCATAACATTATTGTCCCGGATACCGCAAAAACGGCTGCACCGATCGCAACGATACACCTCCATGCCGTGGGATTCCCACGGGTGACCCAACTAGTAACGTTAATCCATCAATTTTGGGCATGGTGCCGATCCGGTATCTACTTCGTGTATACTATGCACAATGACGTCATTATATATTTTATAATTGGAATCGGTGGTATAATCGGCATTTTTTTTTCTTCCTAATCTGTCAGATTTTTATTTGGCCCATCACTAATATAGATATATATCTATTGCTTCTCATTCAAACCTGTTTAGAAATAAATAAAGTCAGAACTCGAGTGTCCAAAGTTACCTCGTTGGTACTGATTTTGTTAAGCAGTGGTGAAAGTATGACTAACTTTTGCATATATCCTTCAAGGATGGTGGTATGGGATTTGATGGCGCAGGAGGCCCATAGACCAATAATTCTGTGATGAAGATAATAAATGGAGGTAACAACAATCATTTGCCAGTTGAGTTTGAAGCACTGTTCGCTGGAATGCCATGACATCATCCAGCATGGAGAGTAACTTTGAGAAAAGTTTACATTTGACTGCCCGCTGAACGCAATAAATGTAAATTAACATTCTGTAAGCAGAATTGTTGCACACAGTTATAATATTTAACTTCTGAAAAAGTCTTGGAGGAAGCACACTTGCCAAATTGCTTCAAAACCCAGAATGGATGTTAATCACAAACTTTGACATCTGAGTGTGTGCAGGTTTATTTCCACCAGTAAGCTTCCATATAGGTTGGTACTATTACTTGTCACCCTTGAGACTGTGGAGTCGAAGCTTTTCCATGCCATTGCCATCCTTGTAGCAGGAGGTTCTCAAGATCTACAGTTCGCTCCACATAGGCCTGTTGTCCGACTTTTAGCGTCTTCTAATCCTGCTCACCCTCTTGCACCTCCAGCCAACTCCTAACCCATGTGCATTAAATAAAGCAGCTTCACTGACGTGCTCATGGGCCCAGATGCTCGTTTTATTTGGTATTTATTTAAGGGGTGAAGGACATGATTTACTACAATCACGTCAAACATAGTACTAATATATACCTCCACCCTAAAGCAGTAGGTCGTGCTGTAATAAAAGAATTTTCTTTCTTTTCTTCGAAATCCCCTTGGGCAAGAACCACAGACAGCACAACCTGTCTCACCGGCTTTTAACATTTGTTTTTGGGAATTGTGACATAAGCCCACAAGGTGAGTTTTGGGTTTGATTTGAGGGAAAAGGCATTCAGCCTTGTACGGAATTGGTTTCAGAAATAAGGATGGCATCAATTATTATGTGCCAAATATTCCAGAGCGGATCTCTTCTATTATTAATAGCCCAAATTGTTCACACCAACTGGAAACAAATTTAATTTTTATTTATTTAATTTTTTGGGGCTCTCGTCTTTTACGAACTTGTTTGTCAGGTTTCATTTTTGACTGAAGTTTATTACAGCAGGAATTACTAATTTCAGGTTACCCCTCGACTACTCTTAAAGACACTGGGATCTTTAACGTCCAACAACAACTTTAACGGCAGTAGATGGTAGATCTATCTGAAGGATGGCACACTTTGATGGTTTGTTGACTGTTGTATCACAATATTTATTTTTTTTGAGCGTTTTAAGGCCATTTTTCCCCGCGAGAGTGGGGGTTAGCCTTGCGGGCCCCATGACAATCATGGTTCCCTGCTTGAGGCAATGTTTTTATGGCCGGATGCCCTTCCTGGCGCCAACCCTTAGTCGCCTCTTACGATGCGCAGGGATACGGTGTACCTATTCTAAACCGGGGTACACACCGGGATCATTCATCCCAGCAAGCTGGTACTCAATTTGCCGACCTCAGAAGGATGACAGGCTGAGTCAACCCCCCTGGCGTTAATTCAGCGATCGACCGGGATTCGAACCCAGGATCCTATGATCCCAAGCCAGTACCCTAACCGCTAAGCCAACACCAGGCTAAATTGTATCACAATATTGTATGACAGTTTTTAATCAGGTTGAGATTCAAACTGAGGCTCGACAGCTGTATCGTGTGTGTGTGCATCCCTCTGTACCATCCTGCATGATGTACACAATTAAATACAACATTATACAATGCCAGGTGACATTGATTTATATAGCACTTCTCTTTTTTTTCTTTTTTTCTTTTTTTTTTGTATACAAGATCGAGGCTCGTGAAAGAGCGAACATTTATCACACAAAGACAAACCGACAAACCGACACATAAAACAAATAACATCGGGAGCGGTAGACAAGATGGGGAGAGAGGGGGAAGGACACAAACACAACATTTGAGAGTAGGAACCGAGAGACATGGAGACATCGAGAGATCTGTGGGAGGGAGAGGGCTTTGGGGGGGAGGCATGGGAAAGGGGGTGGGAGAGGCATAAAACATATGGACACTGCCAGGACTACCAGGAAAGAAGTTGGAATTACAAACAAGGTGGATCTGGGGTGAATTAGTGGGGGTAGAAAAGATCAAGGTTTTGGATGGGGGAAGATAAGAGATGGTGGTGAACAGCTGTTTTAAAGACCTGGAGGGAGGAGTGGGATTGAAGGGAGTGTGGGAGTTTGTTCCAGAGGCGGGAGAAAAGGGGAATGAAGGAGTGAAGGTGACCAGAGAGCCGAGATTTCGGCAGTTTAACCATCAGAGGGTTGCTGGCAGATCTTGTGCGACCTGTAGGAATATTTGGGGGACAGAGCACAGAGAGAGCTGGGGGTGCAAGGCCGGAGAGGAGTCGGTAGAAGACAGAAAGACCACCTACCTGCCTGCGGTGAGTAAGTGAAAGGCCCTCAGAGATAGCTTCATCGCGGGAGATTCCAATGATTGTGAAAGCTTTGGTTTCAACAGCGTGAAGTCTTCATTTCTCAATACATTAAATATAAGGATAATATTGCATTCTCTCATATTAGGCTTCTTGAAATAACGTTTCTTTTTCTGAAGGATAAAGTCCAAACATGGATGGGGAAAAATGTGAATCTTCACATTCCAGTTTCAATTGATCATGATTTCACTTTTTAGGGAATTACCCTTTTCTGACGACAGAGAGCAAATCCATGTGACAAGATGGCGTCGCTGTACTCAGAGTGCACTGGAAAGTTGTACAGCTGCTCCTAAGGTCAACTGCCATGTTTGTCTGAGGTCAAATCTGGAGTTGTCCAATATCTCTCTGCATGCACATGCATCATTTTTGTAATGGCTATTCCGTGGGCCTTGTGAATGAATGAATGAATGTACCTGTAATTGCTGGAAGATATTTCAGCAACAAGGATAACAACTGAGGTATTTCTATAAAATAATAGCAAAGAAAAGTGAAATAATATAATGATTACATTATTATTTACCGCATTTACATATACGAGTTACCTACGGGAGCGTCAGGAAGAGTCATTCCTTTCTGTGGTGAATAGTTTACAGTAGATCTAGGGTTGGGCCTCAAGATCGTCTGGGTGTGTTCATTTACCAAGTTTCTTGTAGAGCGTTCGCCATGTGGTTTCATCTTTCGACCAAGCAATCCATTCAAAACTGTTGAGGAACGGCTGGCTTGGCAAGCGCTAGCTAGCTGCTTGGTAATTTACTCCCTTTCAGTTTCATGTTCAACAACAGTAGCGACTGTTTCAAAAGGTAATCGTACGTGTTTGTGGTTTATGTTTTTTTTTTTTTACTTCCAACAAGGGTTTTCTATGAAACGGCACGAAAAATTATTTAAACACAACACGGCATTTGTCCAAGGAGGAAACTCCGTGGGAAGAGGGGATAGTTTTAGTTTTAATATTGTTTTGTAATAACATGAATATTGTGCTGTTATGAGTGTTATTACTTTTCTTATTACAAGTGGCCTTGGAAAAATGCCACAATAAGCTATCTTGATACAGATATACACCTCAACACAAGTTCGTCCAAAGTGCAAATACCCCATGGGGAGGGGAGAAAGTTAAATCGCTACAACCTTCATCATGTGACCCTTAGGCCCCCTGTCAAGTTTGGTTGTGATTGGATAAGTAACGACCGAATGTATCAAGGTCAAAAAAAAAATTCAAACACACCAAATAGAGTATTTTAGCCAGATGACGAGTACACCCGCTCACTACGGGAGCAGCAGGAAGGGTCATACCTCTTTGGGGTATATAGATTACAGTCGATATATGGTTGGGTCTCAAGAACATTGGGTGTGTCTTCATTTACCAAGTTTCTTGTGGAGAGAACGCCAAGTGGTTTAAGCATGCGAGCAAGCACTCCATTCAAAACCGCTAAGGAACGGCTGGCTTGGCAAGCGCTGGCTCGCTGCTTGGTCAATAAGCATACCTCCAACCCTTGTGGGGTATATAGATTACTGTAGATCTTCGTTTAGTTCTGTAAGTAAAACTTACCTCACGGATTTTGTATTCCCCCAAATTTCTTTATTTAGTATTATAAACAGCATCAGCGATTGTTAAAAAGCTAATCATGTGTGTTTGTGGTTTATAATATTTTTACTTCTTGTAGAGGCCGTTGGGCCGTTGCTCCCACGGAAATGGCATGAGGCCCTATTTATAAACGTTGGTTGGACGTTTTTTCAAGGAGGAAAAACCCCTTGGGGAGGTGGGATATCATTGGTTCACGAGTTATCAAACTCCACAATATTCAATGACCACAATATTCGTCATGGGTGTGTGTCTGTCTGTCTGTCCGCAGCATAACTACCCGATGATATCATCCGATCTTGATGAAACTTGGGTGGGAGGTTGATATCATGATCTCGGCCATTGTGGGAGGAGCGATGCCTGAAAAAGATGTCTTTTTAGGGGGGAAATCGATTTCAAGCTACATCTTCTCCGAGGGAGTTGGTGGAATCTGACAGGGGTTTCGGTATTTGGTTAGGCCAATGTCATGTGTCTAGCCCCACGTAGCTCGATTTTTCATTTTCGCCCCAAGGTCAAGGTCACAAGGTCACGAAATTTATAAAAGTCGATTTTTGATGGTTTTATTACATTGTTCGCTTCCTGATAGGGTGAAATGTCGTACATGATCTTATAGTATCACATATATCATGAAATACAAGTTCTCCAACAAATTTCAGAATCTTTGACCTTTGAAGGTCACAAAGGTCAAAGTTTCAACGTTGTCGAAATCGAACCAAATTTTCGGTATTGTGTCACTAACTAACCTCATAACTGATTATACATTATTTTCTATCTCATTTCAAGGTCAGTAACCTTCGTTTTGACATTTCTGGGCCTGGCCTGTCCGGGCCTGTTTCGGTTATAGTCCGTCCTTTGTCATTGAATACCGCTCGCTCGTGAACCATCGTCGTTTCCTGACTTGTTGGTATTAATATTGTTTTGTAATAGCATTAATATTATGCTGTTATCGTTAGTTTTGTTACTCGAAGCGGCCTTGGAAAAACGCCACGATAAAGCTAATTTAACATTGATATACACCTCAACACGCAAACCCATTGACGGCAATGGCGGGGAAAACCTGCTTGTGGGAGAAAATCCCTTTGGGGAGGGGGGCAAATGAATGCGCTACAACCTTCATTATGTAACCCTTTTTTTTTCTTCTTTTTTTTCTATACTGAATCGAGGCTCGTGAAAGAGCTGACAACCGCGAGGGAAAGACAGCACAGGGGGACCATGAGGGAAAGACAGCACAGGGGGACCATGAGGGAAAGACAGTTCAGGGGGACCGCGAGGGTAAGACAGCACAGGGGGACCGCGAGGGAAAGACAGTACAGGGGGACCGCGAGGGAAAGACAGCACAGGGGGACCACGAGGGAAAGACAGTACAGGGGGACCACGAGGGAAAGACAGTACAGGGGGACCGTGAGTGAAAGACAGTACAGGGGGACCACGAGGAAAAGACAGCACAGGGGGACCACGAGGGAAAGACAGCACAGGGGGACCACGAGGGAAAGACAGCACAGGGGGACCATGAGGGAAAGACAGCACAGGGGGGCCGCGAGAGAAAGACAGTACAGGGGGACCGCGAGGGAAAGACAGTACAGGGGGACCGCGAGGGAAAGACACCACAGGGGGACCACGAGGGAAAGACAGCACAGGGGGACCACGAGGGAAAGACTGTACAGGGGGACCACGAGGGAAAGACAGCACAGGGGGACCACGAGGGAAAGACAGCACAGGGGGACCACGAGGGAAAGACAGCACAGGGGGACCGCGAGGGAAAGACAGCACAGGGGGACCACGACGGAAAGACAGCACAGGGGGACCACGAGGGAAAGACCTCTTGGTCTTTATACCCTTTATACCCTTATACCCTTACCCTTGGTCATCCTGTTGAGTTTGGTTAAGATTGGATAAGTAACGACAGAATCTAATCTATTGGGGTCAAAAATTCATCTGACAGACAGACACCAAATGGCGTACTTTAGTATGATTATGCTAATGGAGCAAGTGTTTGTATTTATTTATGTCCACTCTATACCCATTGCGTGGACTGCTCGGTTGCTGCCACCCACAACTGTAGCCTGAAATAAAATCATGTTGTAGCAGTTACCGCTGGGTATACACAATCGCCTTGCACCTGCCGAGGACGCGGCCAGGGAGCGATCACCATGCCAGGCTCGCCCAGGCCGCCCGGACAGGCCCAGACGCGCCTCTCCCAGGCATGCCCAGACTCGCCTTTCCCGGGCTCGCCCGAGCCGCCCGGGCACGCCCGGTCTCGTCTTTCCCGGGCATGCCCAGACTCGCCTTTCCACGGCTCGCCCAGGACGCCCGGGCACGCCCAGTCTTGCCTTTCCAGGGCTCGCCCAGGACGCCCGGGCATGCCCAGCCTCGCCTTTCCAGGGCTCGCCCAGGACGCCCGGGCATGCCCAGCCTCGCCTTTCCAGGGCTCGCCCAGGACGCCCAGGCATGCCCAGCCTCGCTATTCCAGGGCTCGCCTAGGACGCCCGGGCACGTCCAGACTTGCCTTTCCAGGGCTCACGCAGGACGCCCGGGCACGCCCGGTCTCGCCTTTCTCGGGCCCGACAGAACGGAAGTTCTGTCGCTCAAGATTTTGGGTCTCACTATCTGCCATGATCTTTCTTGGGAAAACCACATTTCCAAGCTGGCCTCCAAAGCCAGTCGCCGACTGGGCATCCTTCGTCGTGCGAAGTCCTTCCTCGGCACAGCTGAGCTCCTCACCACATACAAGGCTTTCATCCGCAGCTCAATGGAATACTGTTCTCCCCTATGGGCCGGTGCTCCTGCCTCACACCTAGCTCGGCTTCACGCTGTTGAAACCAAAGCTTTCAGAATTATTGGAATCTCCCGCGATGAAGCTATCTCTGAGGGCCTTTCACTCACTCACCGCAGGCAGGTAGGTGGTCTTTCTGTCTTCTACCGACTCCTCTCCGGCCTTGCACCCCCAGCTCTCTCTGTGCTCTGTCCCCCAAATATTCCTACAGGTCGCACAAGATCTGCCAGCAACCCTCTGATGGTTAAACTGCCGAAATCTCGGCTCTCTGCTCACCTTCACTCTTTCATTTCTCTTTTCTCCCGCCTCTGGAACAAACTCCCTCACTCCCTTCAATCCCACTCCTCCCTCCAGGTCTTTAAAACAGCTGTTCACCACCATCTCTTATCTTCCCCCATCCAAAACCTTGATCTTTTCTACCCCCGCTAATTCACCCCAGATCCACCTTGTTTGAAATTCCAACTTCTTTCCTGGAAGTCCTGGCAGTGTCCATATGTTTTATACCTCTCCCACCGCCCCCTTCCCATGCCCCCCCCCCCCCCCACCAAAGCCCTCGCCCTCTCTCAGATCTCTCGATGTCTCCATGTCTCTCGGTCCCTGCTCTCAAATGTTGTGTTTGTGTCCTTCCCCCTCTCTCACGAACTTGTCTACCGCTCCCGATGTTATATGTTTTATGTGTCGGTTTGTCTTTCTGTGTGATTAATGTTCGCTCTTTCACGAGCCTCGATCTTGTATACAAAAAAAAAAAAAAAAAAAAAAAAAAAAAAAAAACGCTCCGGCATGATGCGTTTGATTGTATATATATATACTGCTACCCGATAAACGGGCTGGACAGAGTGTGCTGGGTTCTGTACGAATAAACATGCTTTGAACTCAACCAAATGGCCTCGTTCTCTCGCCATCCATGACTCCTAAACTGGTGACCTCGTCTACCACCGAACGGATTCGGGGGCTGCAAACGAACACGGCGGTTTCGATCGCGCTGCCGGAGTTTTGGCACCGACGAGCGGCCATGTGGTTCGCGCACCGCGCTCGGCTCCTCCTCTACGACCGGAGGGACGAGCCCGCTCCAGGACCCTCCGAAGGAATGCAGTTACGCGATGTGGGTGGCACTGCTGCTCATCTCTTGCGCGCGCTCTGACGTTTGCGGCACGGCTGCTTCGTTACCTTCGCGCGCACTGCTGTTCGTCACCTTCGCACAACTTCACTCTGCAACTACAGCCGCAACTACTTCTCCGACCCTGCATCCT
Organism: Myxine glutinosa; assembly: GCF_964187855.1. Lineage (NCBI taxonomy): Eukaryota > Metazoa > Chordata > Myxini > Myxiniformes > Myxinidae > Myxine > Myxine glutinosa. Next base: position 40,167,757 of record NC_136272.1, on the reverse strand, counting down.
TGTGAGGCCCGCGAGAAACCTCGGCAGCCTCCCCCGAGGCCTTGACCAGCCCCTCGGTTGGCTCAACCGCTTTTCGCGTGCACCGATGCCGAGCGCTGCTCGAGCCTTCTCGGCACTGCACCTGTGAACTGCAACCTCGGGAGGCCCGCGAGGAACCTCGGCAGCCTCCCCCGAGGACTTGACCAGCCCCTCGGTCGGCTCAGCCCCGGTCCTACGTCCCCCCAGCGCTTCGCACAGCGGAGTGCGTCGCGGCGAGGCCGCCCCCCATCCACGGTTCCCCCCGCTCGACCACCCCACCACCACACCGGACCCCCCCCCACGACTCTCCAGGGGTCGCTTCGGCCGGGTCATCGGGACCCCCCTTAAATTGACCCTGCCGGTGCAAGTCGATTCTGGAGGGGCGCGTGTAGCGGTTACCGCTGGGTATACACAATCGCCTTGCACCTGCCGAGGATGCGGCCAGGGAGCGATCACCATGCCGGGCTCGCCCAGGCCGCCCGGACAGGCCCAGACGCGCCTCTCCCGGGCATGCCCGGACTCGCCTTTCCTGGGCTCGCCCGAGCCGCCCGGGCACACCCGGGCTCGTCTTTCCCGGGCATGCCCAGACTCGCCTTTCCAGGGCTCACCCAGGATGCCCGGGCATGCCCAGCCTCGCCTTTCCAGGGCTCGCCCAGGACGCCCGGGCACGTCCAGACTTGCCTTTCCAGGGTTCGCCCAGGACGCCCGGGCACGCCCGGTCTCGCCTTTCCCGGGCAAACGCTCCGGCATGATGCGTTTGATTGTATATATATATACTGCTACCCGATAAACGGGCTGGACAGAGTGTGCTGGGTTCTGTACGAATAAACATGCTTTGAACTCAACCAAATGGCCTCGTTCTTTCGCCGTCCACGACTCCTAAAATGTCGACTATTTTGATGCTACGGTAAGCCAGACGTTTCTTCAGAAGTGTCATATTCATAATTGCCATGCTCTCCCTATAAGTTTTCCGTTCATTGTAAAACAACCTAAGCGACAGTTATCAAATGCGCATTCATCAATGATAAATGTGAAATAGCGAATCATCAAATATCGAAAGGTTTGAGCTGATAGGCGTCATGGGCATTGTGAAGGCCACCCCCATGTTTCAGGCCTCTTTTGTTAGCGTAGGCTGCCCAAAAAAAGGAAGAACGCAGTATATACAATTTTGTGATTTTTTGATAAAATTATTTTGTTTCAATGTTTAGCCGCCATTATTGATTTGAACTACGCTTCTCTGAGAGCTATGACTTATATGGAGAGATAAAGGACTTACTGTAGATATGATTTCATGTCAAAGCTGAAATTAAAAAGAAAATTATATAATGTGATCTTTCATTTTTTCCCTCAATGGGACAGTACAATTGGAATTATCTGAGCTATAAATGCACATAAACAGTACACGTTTTTTTGCTTCGTGTACATAACGTGGGTTATTTTGTATTTTCGGGAGTGATCGAGGCAGTTGTCTGTTGCCTATGCACTGCCCAAAAAAATGGATGTGTCAGAATAACGTGTTGCGTACTTGGACTAAGATGGCCTGTACTGGCGGGTACTCTGTTAGTTAGTTCAACAATTCTTTCCAATTATTTTTTTTCTCAATTATTCCTGGAATACACTTCCTCTTATCGAGACTACAGTATTTTAATTGAAGATTGCTCCTACGTTTTTTTTGAAATGTTTTTCGGTTTCCGCCATAGAGAAATATTGAACCATTTTCATATTGTTTCTGCGAGAAAGGATTTGCGCATGATCGCTTCAATGGGAAGGGATAGGTTTCAACCCAATACAAGTGATGTCTAAATGTAAAGTCAAATGTAGTTTTTCCTCCTATGTAAATCATGTGTTAAATCGCCCATAATTTAAATCACGTGTTCAATTACTCGTTTCATCTCAATTATGACTCAAGCAATTTGTGATTCGAAACCGACTCCATAAAGAAATGAAACGCATGATTTATTGAAAGAAAAGAAAAACTGAGAAGATGTACCTGTACATAGGTTAGGTAAAATAACTAATTTTAAAAATGCAAGGCCAAATCAAGCTAAAGAAATGACAAGTTCTTGTTCTTGGGTTATCTAAAGCCAGACTTCCTGGGTCTTGGCTGCTTCAGAGTCTGGTTTATTGGCAGTAAGGTTATTTAATTATTTCTTGATTAATATTAATTGCTTTCCGAAACGTTAAGTCTGACAGGATGGTGCAGGTGCAGAGTGCTGGAGGGTCTGGGCTTGACTTGCAATTACAAACTGTCACCTTGGTGTTTTTTAGGCAGGGTGCTCCATCAAAGAGTGTGCCACCCACTCAGATGGGATCTTCGGCTAGATACCCGTCTATCGGGATGATCTGCTGGATGTTCAGGATCTCGCTGTGTCTTTTGACGATGAGTGTGTCTTAACTAATTTGTGTAATTTTTCAATTTTCTGTCGGAATGTGCAGGAGCACCACATCATCGGCCCACCCACACCTCTGTCATGATGCAACCATCGGATAGGCTTCATAATTGAATCCCGGTCCAATATGCATTCACTGGCGATGAAGACTAAATGTCATAACCGCCTTTTGCCATTTTTATGATACGTTCTTCTATTTGTCATTCTACTGAGTGTGGTTAAAGGATTCTCGGAAAGAGAAAATGTGTCTCTGGACTCATCATTCTTGAGTCCCACAAACCACTTGGACTTATGTACACAGATATCTTTCTTTCAGCCTAAGCCCAAACCTATAAACAAAGTGTCTCAATCCCTGGATATAGCACTCTGGCCATAAGGATGCCAAACCGGTGCCTTATCCATGACACTATCTTCTGTTATGGCAAACTTTGAAGTCAGATGAATAGTTGCATTTAGCCGTATCTTTTTTTTAACTTTTCCATTTAACATTATTCATCTGAAAAGCTGAAAAATCAATATACTGGCCCAGAAGATGGAATCATGGCGATGCAAGAGCAAGCACAATTTGAGGAATTTAGAGCAAATGCAATGCCGGAGACAGAAGAAACAAACAAAAAAAAGCAAAAGGAAAAAAAAAAAAACTGCAACACTAATATGGCTCTTGTTATACCCGAAGGATTCACAATTCCAGAAATGCTGATCCTCCGGTGCGTTGAAGATGGCTCTCGGCAACACGGATAGGACAGCGGGTGGGTTCAGGCAACAAGGGCCTCCGAGTGATAGGAAGAAAAAGAATGCCTTAGCACCTCTGGAAAGTTAAAGAATGTCGCAGACTAAAGGAAGGTACCAGCAGAATGAGCAGTCATTGCTGCCAACAAAGAAGTCGACTCCATGGATACCAAAGAGGGATAACCCAAACAACTCTAACCATGTATGTTGAGGTGAGACAAAAGATTGTTAATCAAGGCAATGCCACTTGAATAAGACATTGATTAGAGTGAGGGTGAAATGGAGTATTTGACAACTTCCTGAATGTGCACGTGTATGAGCTGTGGACTAAGTATGTCCAGGAAACTGGTCAAGAGATAAAAGTTGAGACTAATTTGTTTTTCCATATTTCCGCTAATGCTTCCAGGGTGTTTTAGTCTGGCTGGACTTGGAACACTGAACGCAAGATAAGGCAAATGATGTTAAGATCTGTACCCGAGTTTATAACCTGGGAGATATGGTGATGCTGGAAGTTCCATAACTTTACCTACCTAGGTCCTTGGGGCACCATATTTGTGTTTCTATCGGTACATAAACCAGGTGGTGCCCATATGCTCTCCTTGGCAGATTTCTGACCAGCCATGAGGAATGAAACAAATAATAGTGAGAGCAACGCAACAAGGCTTCACACACTCCACCACCAAGCTCTCAAACCACATGACCTCCATTAATTTATTTAGAGCTTCCAAACCTTTCTGAGACTCATGTCACCACCCATAGTGATCCTATAAAGGGACCACTTGGCACTTCAACTTCACTCTTGTGGTTCTATTAACCACCTCTGCCATTTTGGATCCTCTTCTATGAACCTCCATACCTGCATGGAAGAAGAAAAACCCAAGATAGGAACCGAACTCGCAATATTGTCTGTTTCGGTCCGCACATCCATATACACATAGGCCATGAATGCTTTCTCTGACTCATAGAGTACACTCTCATCATACTAAAATATGCCATTTGTTTCTGTCTGTCTGATGAATTTTTGACGCCAATACATTCTGTCGTTACTTATCCAATCTCAACCACACTTGACAGGATGACGAAGGGTTACACAATGAAGGTTGCAGCGCATTCATTTGCCCCCCACCCCAATGGGGTTTCCACCCCTCCACCCCCCGAGCGAGTTTGACCGCCATTGCCATCTATGGAGTTGCACGTTGAGGTGCATATAAATGTTAAATTAGCTTTATCGTGACGTATTTCCAAAGATTTATCGTGGTGTTTTTCCAAAGACGCTTTCAATAATAAAATTAATGATAATCGCATATTGTTAAAGTTATTACAAAACAATATTATAACTAATAATGTCCCACTTCCCCAAGGCGTTTTTTCTGCAGTGATAACGTGTATAAATAGTTTATTTTAGGAGTTGCTGAAGGCGAGAAGAAGAGGCCATTTCGTTGGGTACAAAGCTTGTTTATTGTACAGAAATCTCCAGCAACTGCTCGCGAACGGAAGTCGTAACGGCTTATATAAAACCAAAAACCCTCTTCGGAGGGCGTGGCTCCAACAGCCGCGCGTGCGTCACGACCACACAACCAAAAGTCCCACAGGGCTGTGCACGTGGATTAATACTAAATAAGGACATGCAAATAAGGTAAAGGTAACCGCCACATACGAATAAGGTAACCGCTACATTATAGTTATAATGGCGTTTCTGTGGGAGCAACGGCTTCGACAGGAAGTAAAAAATATTATAAACCACAAACACGTATGCTTAGCTTTTTAAACAGTCGCTAATGCTCTTTACAACACTAAATGAAGAAATTTGGAGGAATCCCGACATCCATGAAGTAAGGTTTACTTACAGAACTGAGCGTAGATCTACTGTACTCTATATAACCCACAAATGTTGGGTTAATAACATGGCCCTTTCTGCCGCTACCGTGACATTTTTCGTAGCAAACTTTTGAAACTCGCTTCTGTTGTTTGATACGAAAGCCTTGCGCTTGCCAAGCCAGCTGTTCCTTAAGGGTTTTGAATGGAGTTCTTGCTCGAATGCTTAAACCACTTGGCGATCTTTCCACAAGAAACTTGGTAAATGAACACACACCCAATGTTCTTGAGACCCGCCCATAGATCGACTGTAATCTACATACCCCAAAGAGGAATGACCCTTCCTGCCGCCCCCGGAGTCTGCAGGTGTACTAGTTCCTAGTAAATAGGGAATCGGAAAATCTCACTTTGTACTTAGAATAACAAATGAGAACTTGAATTTGGGTGATACATTTTTTTTCCTGCTTTCATTTGTAATTCATGCGGCTTGATTGCAGATGAGCCACACTAACACTTCTCACTTGAGTTTGAACTCGTGCTCGAGTTCAACAGCGGTGAGGTGGACTAATGGCGATGAGACTGGATTGGTATCCCAAAGCTTATAAATTCAAGTCTGAATGAATGGTGAGCATTTCTTTCCTATACTGTAGCAGGTAGGGGGTGGGGGAGGGGGGGGGGGGCAGGATCTGCTTTATCAGACTGGAAAAAAGCAGGAGATTACATGCTTTGAAATGTGTAATTGAGGCTGGCTCTCCCATTATGTTTGTTTGGACGACAGACAACCACGGCCTACGAGTAGCTGTGGCAGACAGTTACGTCTGGTTTGTCAGACCACAGACAAACACGGCCTATGAGTAGCTGTGGCAGACAGTTAGGTCTGGTTTGTCAGACCACAGACAACCACGGCCTACGATTAGCTGTGGCAGACAGTTAGGTCTGGTTTGTCATATCACAGACAAGCACGGCCTACGATTAGCTGTGGCAGACAGTTAGGTCTGGTTTGTCAGACCACAGACAAACACGGCTTATGAGTAGCTGTGGCAGACAGTTAGGTCTGGTTTGTCAGACGACAGACAAACATGGCCTATGAGTAGCTGTAGCAGACAGTTAGGTCTGGTTTGTTAGACCACAGACAAACATGGCCTACGAGTAGCTGTGGCAGACAGTTGGGTCTGATTTGTCAGACCACAGACAAACACGGCCTATGAGTAGCTGTGGCAGACAATTAGGTCTGGTTTGTCAGATCACAGACAAGCACGGCTGACGATTAGCTGTGGCAGACAGTTAGGTCTGGTTTGTCAGACCACAGACAAACATGGCCTATGAGTAGCTGTGGCAGACAGTTAGGTCTGGTTTGTCAGACCACAGCCAAACATGGCCTATGAGTAGCTGTGGCAGACAGTTAGGTCTGGTTTGTCAGACGACAGACAAACATGGCCTATGAGTAGCTGTAGCAGACAGTTAGGTCTGCTTTGTCAGACCACAGACAACCATGGCCTACGAGTAGCTGTGGCAGACAGTTGGGTCTGATTTGTCAGACCACAGACAAACACGGCCTATGAGTAGCTGTGGCAGACAATTAGGTCTGGTTTGTCAGATCACAGACAAGCATGGCTGACGATTAGCTGTGGCAGACAGTTAGGTCTGGTTTGTCAGACCACAGACAAACATGGCCTATGAGTAGCTGTGGCAGACAGTTAGGTCTGGTTTGTCAGACCACAGACAAGCACGGCCTATGAGTAGCTGTGGCAGACAATTAGGTCTGGTTTGTCAGATCACAGACAAGCACGGCTGACGATTAGCTGTGGCAGACAGTTAGGTCTGGTTTGTCAGACCACAGACAAACATGGCCTATGAGTAGCTGTGGCAGACAGTTAGGTCTGGTTTGTCAGACCACAGACAAACATGGCCTATCAGTAGCTGTGGCAGACAGTTAGGTCTGGTTTGTCAGACCACAGACAACCACGGCCTATGAGTAGCTGTGGCAGACAATTAGGTCTGGTTTGTCAGATCACAGACAAGCACGGCCTACGATTAGCTGTGGCAGACAGTTAGGTCTGGTTTGTCAGACCACAGACAAACACGGCCTATGAGTAGCTGTGGCAGACAGTTAGGTCTGGTTTGTCAGACCACAGACAAACATGGCCTATGAGTAGCTGTGGCAGACAGTTAGGTCTGGTTTGTCAGACGACAGATAAACATGGCCTATGAGTAGCTGTGGCAGACAGTTAGGTCTGGTTTGTCAGACCACAGACAAACATGGCCTATGAGTAGGTGTGGCAGACAGTTAGATCTGATTTGTCAGACCACAGACAAACACAGCCTATGTGTAACAATGGCAGACAATTCGGTCTGGTTTGTCGGACCACAGACAAACATGGCCTATGAGAAGCTGTGGCAGAAGTTAGATCTGGTTTGTCAGACAACAGACAAACATGACCTCTGAGTAGCTGTGGCAGACAGTTAGGTCTGGTTTGTCAGGCTCCATAGGGAAATAGCTGTTGTAGCACGTGCTTCCTGGTCCCACTACAGTGAAGAGGTTTCAAACTACATATAATCCCTCAATGAGAGCATGTCCAGCTCGCTCAGTTGGGGAAAGGAATGCTGCTTTGGCTGAGCAGGGTCAACCATCCAGAAAAGTGATGGTCGACGATGGTCTCTCTCGGCAAACTTTTGTACCTCTAATGCTGCTTATCACGTCCAAGCCGTCTAGCCTGGGTTTGAATCCCGACCCAGCTATAAACTGCCATCCCGGTGTTTTACAGGCAGTCATTCATAAATGTGTGGGTCATCCCTCGGATGGAAGTTAATTAAACTGGGCGTCCCTTGCTGGACCTTAAATATCCCATGGTGTCCTTTGCGAGTCGGTGGGCTGTTGTCGGCTCCATGAACAAATTCCAAATCCCTGCCATATTCCAAATTTCAAATTCTTGCTTCCCATGGTGGTAAACGTACTCGTCGATCTCAGCTTTCATTTGATTAAACCCTTTGCTTCATATTTTTTAATGGGGCCAGCCAAGGAAGATTTTTGGCCAAAGTCCTTTCCACAACAGTTTTGACGTTCAACCGACGGTGGACAAAGTTGTAACAATTGTTCAGGGGACCGGCAACAACTCGGCTTCTCTTCGCGAAAGACACCGTGGGATGTTTAACGTCTTCCAACGACTAGAGCTGGCAGACAGAACCTCTGGGTTGGCGCCTTCCGATGGAGGGTGGCACCCATGGATGCCTCACACTGCATGCAAAATACCAAGGTGACAGTTTATACCTAGGCCGACATTCAAATCCAGGCTCGACAGCTCAAAGGTGGCATGCATACCTCTAGGCTATTCTTTCGACCCCCTCCAGCACCTCGACGTACCATTATTTTGTTAGATCCTCGAAGATATCAACTTAATACTTTACCTCTTGCCATGTTTCAGATTTTCAACCAACAAGTTTGTTTCAGATATCTTACGTCTGTTTTTACTCCAATAGCATAACATATCCATTTGGAGGTTGTCAGTCTATGCTTTCCTTGAAGGTAGTTTCCCTTTTGTTCTCCATACTCCTATTTTTTGGAATTCAGTAGTAGTAGCACTATTTTGTTTTCCTATGGCACTACATTTTTATAATCAGCAGATGAAGTGCAGACTCTGAAACAAACTCCCTCACTCTCTTCAATCCCACAAACTCCCTCACTCTCTTCAATCCCACAAACTTCCTCACTCTCTTCAATCCCACAAACTACCTCACTCCCTTCAATCCCACTCCTCCCTCCAGGTCTTTAAAACAGCTGTTCACCACCATCTCTTATCTTCCCTCATCCAAAACCTTGATCTTTTCTACCCCCGTTAATTCATCCCAGATACACTTTTTTGAAATTCCGACTTCTTTCCTGGAAGTCTGAGCAGTGTCCATGTGTTTTATACCTCTACCCTCTCTCCCATCCCCCTTTTCCCATGCCTCCTACCCCCAAGCCCTCTCCCTCCCGCAGATCTCCCAATGTCCCTGTTCTCTACTGTTGTACTTGTGTGCTTCCCTCTCTCTCCCCATCTTTTCTCCCACTCCCTTTATGATATGTTTTATGTGTCAGTTTTTTTGTGATTAACATTAGCTCTTACATGAGCCTCGATTTTGTATACAAAAAAACTTGAGCTTCCAGGGAAGCAGAACTCAACTGAACTGACTGGACAACTTCACACACCAAGTTTGATCAAAATCCATAAATATTTGTGGACGTTAAAGTCTTAACGGCGTTTCGGAGCTGAAAACAATATGGCGGCCATTTTGCGACGGATCGGTTTGGAATGCAATAGCAACCTACCTTGTGTGGTAAGGGTTAAACATTCTAAGTTTGATCAAAATCTGTTAATATTTGTGGACGCTAGAGTGTTAACGTCGAAAAGTTAACGGACGGCAGACGACAGACGACAATTCCACACCAGTGGCTGTTAAACTGGACGTCCTGGCTACCAGCATTGGTTGGTGGATGCTAAAGATCTCATGGTTTCCTTCGTCAAGAGGAGGCGAGACATCACCGGCACATGGCCAAATTCCAAATTACTGCCCCAACCTACTAGGGGAACTACATCAGTGGCACAACTGTGCTCCCAGCAATGATGCAACCAGCAACTACAGGCTACATATGAAATGATGATGATGAGATGACAAACACCTTTGGCCTCAACAACAACCCAAAATTGTACCCGACTCGACAATTGAATTGCACAAATATTGCAGGTGAGTTCAGGGGCTAGTTCTTGAATTGCACTAATACTGCAGGTGAGTTCAGGGCTAGTTCTTGAACTGCACTTGCACTGCAGGTGAGTTTTGGGCCTAATCCTTGAATTGCACTCATACTGCAGGTGAGTTCAGGGCTAGTTCTTGAACTGCACTTGCACTGCAGGTGAGTTTGGGGACGAGTCCTTGAATTGCACTAATACTGCAGGTGAGTTCAGGGGCTAGTTCTTGCATTGCACTAATACTGCAGGTTTGTTCAGGGCTAGTTCTTGAACTGCACTTGCACTGCGGGTGAGTTTGGGGACTAGTCCTTGAATTGCACTAATACTGCAGGTGAGTTCAAGGGCTAGTTCTTGAATTGCACTGATACTGCAGGTGAGTTCAGTGGCTAGTTCTTGAATTGCACTAATACTGTGGGTGAATCAGGGGCTAGTTCTTGAATTGCACTAATACTGTGGGTGACTCAGGGGCTAGTTCTTGAATTGCACTAATGCTGTGGGTGAGTTTTGGGACTAGTTCTTGAATTGCACTAATACTGTGGGTGAATCAGGGGCTAGTTCTTGAATTGCACTAATACTGTGGGTGAATCAGGGGCTAGTCCTTGAATTGCACTAATACTGTGGGTGAATCAGGGGCTAGTTCTTGAATTGCACTAATACTGTGGGTGAATCAGGGGCAAGTCCTTGAATTGCACTAATACTGTGGGTGAATCAGGGACTAGTTCTTGAATTGCACTAATACTGTGGGTGAATCAGGGGCTAGTACTTGAATTGCACTAATACTTTGGGTGAGTTCAGGGGAGAGTCCTTGAATTGCACTAATACTTTGGGTGAATCAGGGGATAGTCCTTGAATTGCACTAATACTGCAGGTTAATTTAGGGGCGAGTTCTTGAATTGCATTAATACTGCAGGTGAATCAGGGGATAGTCCTTGAATTGCACTAATACTGCAGGTGAATTTAGGGGCTAGTTTTTGATTTGCACTAATACTGTGGGTGAATCAGGGGCTAGTTCTTGAATTGCAATAATACTGTGGGTGAATCAGGGGCTAGTTCTTGAATTGCATTAATACTGCAGGTGAATTTAGGGGCTAGTTCTTGAATTGCACTAATACTGTGGGTGAATCAGGGGATAGTTCTTGAATTGCACGAATACTGTGGGTGAATGTAGGGGCTAGTGCTTGAATTGCACTAATACTGTGGGTATTAGGTCCCTGGTGTTGGGCTAGCGGCTAGGGTGCCGGCTTAGGATCCTATGATCCTGGGTTCGAATCCTGGTCGATCGCTGAATTAACGCCAGGGGGGTTGACTCAGCCTGTCATCCTTCCGAGGTCGGCTAATTGAGTACCAATTCACTGGTAATTCCCTGTTTGTCGTTAAAGGCGGCAAAAAGGGTTGGCGTCAGGAAGGGCATCCGGCCGTAAAACATTGCTTCAAAAAGGGGACCGAAAAACAACAACAACCACGGTTCCCGAAAAAGGCCAACCCCCGCTTTGCGGGGAAAAATGGCCTCTAAAGGTGGTTTCACTGTGGGTGAATCAGGGGCGAGTTCTTGAATTGCACTAATACTGCAGGTGAATTTAGGGGCTAGTCCTTGAATTGCACTAATACTTTGGGTGAATCAGGGGCTAGTTCTTGAATTGCACTAATACTTTTGGTGAGTTCAGGGGATAGTTCTTGAATTGCACTAATACTTTTGTTGATTTCAGGGGATAGATCTTGAATTGCACTGATACTGCAGGTGAGTTCAGGGGCTAGTTCTTGAATTGCTATAATACTGTGGGTGAATCAGGGACTAGTCCTTGAATTGCACTAATACTTTTGTTGAGTTCAGCGGATAGTTCTTGAATTGCACTAATACTGCAGGTGAGTGCAGGGGCTAGTTCTTGAATTGCACTAATACTGCAGGTGAGTTCAGGGGCTAGTTCTTGAATTGCATTAATACTGTGAGTGAATCAGGGGATAGTCCTTGATTTGTATTAATATTGTTGCGGATATGGGATTGGCATCCATCCATATCCGCTTGTAAATATTCCCCTATTTCCTCCATACTTCCCAACTATCCCCAATCCCCCATTCCCTAGTCCCATTTTCTGTAAACAACACTCTGTCGACCCGACCTCCCCCTATTTCCCCCATTAAATGTCGCATCCAGGTCCACCGCATCTCACGTAGACAACTATAGGACATCTTGCTAGTTATTCTTAGTTTATGTCAGCTAAGGACTCGTTTCCATTAATTCTGACTCTTCGTTGCACCAGAATGTGATTGTATGGCACCGTTAGGAAGTTTAGGACCTCCCAATACCTCCCCGCAGCTCTTCCTCACGGTTCAGCAACAACAACAACAACAACAACAGCGGCGGCGGCGTGGGGAGTGTGCGTCCTCACTCCGGCTTGGTTGGTAGGGGGTGTTGGGAGGGCACCAGTCCTTTCCAACGAGCCGCCATCGAACATGTGCTCGACGGGGTTACCAAGTAGGGGCTCGCTGTCAGCTCCTCGTCAAGGGCGGAGCCGGGTAACCCCCGCACCCAATAGAAGCGGCGGACCGATCCCATCTGGGACGGAGCCAACGAGCCGAGGGCGTGTCACTCCCCGCTGAGCATGCGCAGGAAGAGGGAGGTGACGTCAGATGCGCGCTGAGCTTGGAGAGAGAAGGACGCCACCTCCGAGCGCTGTGACACCTCCCCGCATCTCTGGACTGGACCGTGCTTTATCCTGTCCCTGAGCCAAGGTGCACCTTGTGCTATCGACTGCCTGTCCTTCCCTGCCATCAATCCCTGTGTAAGTCAGTCTTGTTCCGTTTGTCTGTGGTCTGTCGGGAATAAGATAAGACTGTAACTAAGTGCCCATCTCTTCTGTGTCTTTACCTCCTTGCCTTGTAATCTACCCCTTTTTTCCACCACTAATTATATCCTCCTCCGGAGGTCTTGAGAACTGTACCCCCTTGCGTCGTTTCATTTATCCCAGTCGTTGTGTCCTTTCCATCATTGATTTAGCGTAGCGCGAGTTGGCCAACGTTCGAGTGGAATCGGGTGAGTTGGGGGTAATCGGGTAAACTGTGCGAACACGGCGGCCATTCCGCTCGGTCAAGCAACATCTGAAGCCGTGTCCGTAACAATTGGTGTCGGGAAGTGAGATTGGACCCGAAGCGCGCTTAACGCGCTCAAAATTACAAGCAGTGTGAAATTTGTTTTGTTTTAAAATAAAAACCCGAATTTTGAAAGTCGCGCTATGGCAGATCAAGACGGCTGGGTTCCGGTAGAGGAGAGTGAGGCAGGGTCGATCCAGGACCAAATTGAGGGACAAGAGGAGAGCGAAGCAGTGAGGGCGGCAGGTTCGCAAAATGGCGTCCTCGCGCACGAGGTTTCGGGCGCACAAGATGGCGTCCTCGAGCACATGGTTGTTGCGGCACCAAATTTAGCCGCGCCCATGGTCGCGGTAGCCGAACCCGAGATGCCAATGAATTGGAACCTGTTTATGAAACAGATGATGGCCTTTATGGTAAAAACAGACGATAATTTCAAAGGGATGGATGCTCAGGGTGAGCAATTGTGGGTAATGAGGGACGAAGCGAGGGGTACCGGTGAGGGGTTAGACAAGAAATTTGGGAAATTAGACAATAGATTAGGGGAAATACAGGAGGGGTTAACGGGGGTAGAAACTAGAATGGCTGCCCAGGAGAATCAGATAGAGGGAGTGAAAAATGGGTTAGAGGGGTTAGAAAACAGTATGGAAGGCAAATTGAGGGACATGAGGGACCAAGCGGAAAGGGAAGTTTAAAAAATGGGGCAGCAGATAGAGGGGGTCAGAATGGGGGTAGAAACTAAATTGGATGCTCACAGGGAGTAAATGGAGCAGATGAGGGTGGCATCTGGGCAGGAGATGCAAGTGATGGGAGAAGAGATCAGAAGAGGGGTGAGTGAGGAGGTCGGAGGAGTGCGCGAGGAGGTGAGGCACTGTAAGGAGCGCATGGAGAAGGAGGTGAGAAAGGGGACTGTAAAATTGCAAGGTGGTATAGAGGAGTTGACGCTGGGAGTAGAACAACTGACAGTGGGACAAAAGGAGTTGGGGGACCAGGTAAAGAAGAACACAGCGGTAATAGAGGGTTTAAAATCGACACAGAAGGAGATGAAAAAGGACGTAGGGGTAATTAAAAAAGAGTGTCAGACGGTACATGAGGACCTGACGAGGAAAATGAACAAGGTGGTAGAGGTGATGGAGGTTAAAGAGCGGGAGGTGCGGGAGCACATAGAAAAAAATAAGGTGGAGTTAGAGGAAGAACTTAAGGGGGCGCACGAGGAGATAAAAGAGGTGAAGCAGAAATTAGAAGAAGTGGAAGAAGGGGTGAGCGAAATTAAGAAGCGACGGAGAGAGGATAAGAAAGAGATAAAGGAGGAAGTAAAAGAATTGGTCCAAAGTCTGTGTTCGGATCGTGATGATGTGCTCATTAACCGGATGAGGGATTCGCAGGTGATGGAGGAGAAGCGAAGAGAAAGAGGACCCGGTGTAAGTGGTGACCAATATGGTCGTGTGCATGATGCGCCAGGTGATTTAAGAAGCTTGGGGGTCGAGATGGACCCGGGTGTTCGTGAGAGGCCGTTGGTGAAGTGTGCGACAGGTCTGGTGTGCGAAAAAGGAGGTGCGAGAGAAAGATGTGTGACGGACAGGTGCATGGGGAAAGAGTGCGCTGTCAAAAGTAAGGAAGAGTGTACACCTGTGGTGAGTGTTACAGAGGGTGTAACGGGAGAGTGTGCGCGAGAAAGGTGTGTAACGGACGGGTGCATGAGGAAAGAGTGCGCTGTCGAGAGTAAGGGTGAGTGCGCGACCGAGAGTGGAGGTGAAAGTAGTGAGAGTGACACGGAGCGTGAGTTGGTTGTGACAGGTGAGCGAGGATGTACACCTGGAATGGAAGGATGCACACCTGGAATGGTAGAGCGTGTGTGGGAATGCACACTTGAGTTGGTCGTGAGGCACGTGGTTGGGTGTGCGAGTGGAAGCACACCTGTGATTGTCACAGAGGAGGTGACCGAGGAAGGGGTGCGAAGAGGTGTGTTGGTGAGGTGTGCGACCAACGAATGTGTGCCAAAGTGTTCGGTGGTCAGGTGTGTGACCAAGGTTGTGAGTGGAATGAGTGTACCTGGGTGTGTTAGAGAAGGTACGATGAGGAGCATGGGAACAGCTGGATGTATGGGCAAGAAAGGGGTAGCGTATGCGTGTAAGCATGCAGGTGAGGCATCGACGGTAACCGGGTTAGCGGTTAGAGCGACTTTTAGCCGAATCGGGCCCTCGGTGCATGCCGGGCTTCGCGTGCCGCGAGAACCAGTGGGGATCCGAGCCACGGCGGGTTCGAAAGGACCGCCGTACGCGATCCACGCTGGGCCTCGCTTTGAACGGCCGCGTCCGTGCTCCACGAGGCGGAGCGGGCAGCCCGATAGGAAGGGTCGTCATGGCGACCACTTTTTGTTGAGGCATTCCGGCAGGTCGAGATCGGGCCATGGGATGGCTCCGTGCCGAGATGGTGCGTGGGACCTCGGCCCGGGTAAACCTCCTTCCCTGCACCAAATGCGGGACGTATCCAGCCGCTGGCACCAAACAACCCGCATTCATGGCTTGGCTGTATGAAGCCGAGCTTTAGAAGTGAATTGGCGCACCGAGAGGCATTAGTAAGTAGACTGTAATGACGAGGATAGTGTTTTGGCCCCGAAATTAGAAAAACAAAATTTGATGATTGGCAAAGGATTGGCAGTAATGATTGGCAGATGATGGGTAGTGATTGGCAAATTTTTGATTTGTTGAAATTTGATGTGCAAAATTGGTAGTGGGAGATGCCCGATGTGGTGGGATGGCAACTCTGTCATCCCTCACAAGTGGGGGCAAATGCGTTATAGATTATGGGGTGTATGGCAGTGAAAACTAGCCCGGGTGGGTTAGGATATTGTGTGTAGGGATCTAGCGAAGCTGACATTAGGTAACGTTAAGGTTTAGATAGTGACTGATACCTGTAGTGGGGACGTGGTAGCTTAGTGTTTGATAATGACGTGGGAGCGCAATAGTTTAAAGGGACGACTGGGAAGCACAAGTTTCAGAGGGGAGTAGTTAGATGAGATGATGCTGTGTGAGAACTGGACAGGTGTGTGGAGCAGTGTATGAGTAGTGAGTGTTGTGGATCAGCGCGAATGCGCTTGGGGGAGAGAAGGGTGCAGGCGGCACCAAGTATGAGAGCACAGGTGTGCAAGTAAAGGTGTGTGGAATATATGGAGCAGAGAATGAGTGGTGTGGAGAGAGTTGGAGTAAGTGGTACGGAGTGGTGTGCATGGTGCGAAGATGTGGATGGGGGAAGAGTGGACCCCTTTTCACGAGTACCCGGGGAGGGTAGTTTAAAGAATAGTTAGAAGGTATAGGTAAATTGTGGTTGGATATTGGCATTTGTGGTGCGGATGCAGAATGGTATTGTGGATGGGTGCATTGGTGTGGTGAAATTGGCTGGTCGTGTGGCCTGTTAGTATGAGTGTGAATGGTTGGGCACTCCGCCACTGTTAGATGTCGGCCAGGTGAGGCCGCAGGTGGGCTCTGGGAGCCGTTAGTGTCAGTGGGCGCCTGAGGATCCTGGGGGTGGATCGGGCAGCCCGTGCCAGAGAGGGCACTGAGGGGGTGAGAGTGCGAGAGGGCCTTCCCCAGTTAGTTAGGTTAGGGTGAGGAGCAGGTGAGCTCGGTAGGCAACAACAGTGGTGGAGGTGTGCAGGTGGGCGGACCAGCTGGGAGCGTCACACGACCCAGCCACCGAAATTGTGCGGGGGCACCGAGTGATGAATCGGGGGAGTGAGACCCCAACTTGAGAAGCACCACAGTTTGGTCAATGGGAATTAGTTTTTAGAACCCATAGTGTAAGAGGGCCAATGGTTTGGCAGGAGAAAGACCCCGGGTAAGGTAAAGTTGTTAAAGTCATTTAGGAAATAGTTAGGATTGATGAACCTGTCGCACCATACCCAGCCACTTACCTCAGGTGGTGATGATGACTCCACACCTGTGTTCCTTTGTTTTGTGTTGCAGGAAATGAGAATTGCTGTTGGATTTGTGAGACGCATCACGACGTGGATGAGACATTGGGGTGATTCCATCTCTCCCTCCCTAGGAGGGACTGATGATGAATTGGTGATGGCAAATTTTGATGTTGAGTTGGAGATGGCAAATTTTGATGAGAGTTGGAAATGGCAAATTTGATTGGTTAGGAGGGAGAGAAGACGAATTTGGTTTATGGGAGGAACGGGGAAGACAGTAGGGACGTTTGTTGATGTGTAAAGTAGCTGTTTATGGGTAGTGTTGTGTTTTGTGGATACAGTAAGGGGTAAGGGAGGGGCAATGTAGGTTACCTGGTGGGGGGGGGGGGGGGCGTACGGTAGGAACGTACCTGTCTCACCTGGTTCCCATGTGCCCCCATTGTGCATTACCTTACATTGCATGCACTTTTGCGCCCTTACCACCTTACTCACTTGTCTTCTTTTGTCTCCCACCTCCGAGGATCTGGCTTTGGGGCAGAGAGAGAGGAGAGAGAGGTGCTGGCTCTGCAGTTGTGGGCCTGTACTTCCGCTGCTTGCTGCCTGGATCGATACACCATATGGACCGCAATTTTGGTGGCCGCCCACAATGGACCGCAGTTCTTTTGCGGGCAAGCACCACCCGTTGATGGACCTCTGGGTCAACGTGGCACCTATGCCATACAGGTGAACCACTTATAGTTGGCCCCCCTGACGGCCACAATTTAGAAATGGACGCGGT
Organism: Myxine glutinosa; assembly: GCF_964187855.1. Lineage (NCBI taxonomy): Eukaryota > Metazoa > Chordata > Myxini > Myxiniformes > Myxinidae > Myxine > Myxine glutinosa. The sequence continues at coordinate 40,150,306 of NC_136272.1, read as the reverse complement.
TGGCGCCTTTCTTTATTTCTAAAGAAGCCAGAAGGCCAAGTGGGCTCCAAGGCAAGACCAGCGGCAGAACATCGGCCGGCTGCGACACCACCGGTGACCATGGACACTTGATTGTGCCTTTTTCATTGAACACTTTATTGGTGCACCGGATGGTGCTGACTGTACATAATGGGGTGGTGCTTTTGGTGCTTGGAAGGGGGTGCTCTGCACATTATTAAAGGCCGTAGGGCCACAGGGCACTCGTGGGTTGGTGTATCTATGCTGGCATGCGTGCTCTCTCTCTATGCATAACATCTGCATGTGTTCCTCAAAGAACAGGTCCTGGATCGTAGTGTAAATATCAGTGTAGTCTTGTGTAAATGATGCTCCCTACCGGCTGTATGTTTAGTTTGAGGATGCTTTCCGCGATTCGGTTATCCTGTGGGTGTGTTTCTGTTAGGAGAAGGGTGCAACGTCGCAGGGGGACATATTTACTCATTTGTGAACATCTGTAAAACTGTCGCACTCAGGGTTGAGTTAATAGTAGAGGGAACTACATCTGAGTGCCACACTAACGTAGGTAAAAATTTATCGGGTCGGGACGCCCCGAGGTAGAGAAGGGTGCAATGTTGCGGATATGGGATTGGCATCCATCCATATCCGCTTGTAAATATTCCCCTATTTCCTCCATACTTCCCAACTATCCCCAACCCCCCATTCCCTAGTCCCATTTTCTGTAAACAACACTCTGTAGACCCGACCTCCCCCTATTTCCCCCATTAAATGTCGCATCCAGGTCCACCGCATCTTACGTAGACAACTATAGGACATCTTGCTAGTTATTCTTAGTTTATGTCAGTTAAGGACTCGTTTCCATTAATTCTGACTCTTCGTTGCACCAGAATGTGATTGTATGGCACCGTTAGGAAGTTTAGGACCTCCCAATACCTCCCCGCAGCTCTTCCTCACGGTTCAGCAACAACAACAACAACAACAACAACAACAACAGCGGCGGTGGCGCGGGGAGTGCGTGTCCTCACTCCGGCTTGGTTGGTAGGGGGTGTTGGGAGGGCACCAGGCCTTTCCAACGAGCCGCCATCGAACATGTGCTCGACGGGGTTACCAAGTAGGGGCTCGCTGTCAGCTCCTCGTCAAGGGCGGAGCCGGGTAACCCCCGCACCCAATAGAAGCGGCGGACCGATCCCATCTGGGGCGGAGCCAACGAGCCGAGGGCGTGTCACTCCCCGCTGAGCATGCGCAGGAAGAGGGAGGTGACGTCAGATGCGCGCTGAGCTTGGAGAGAGAAGGACGCCACCTCCGAGCGCTGTGACACCTCCCCGCATCTCTGGACTGGACCGTGCTTTATCCTGTCCCTGAGCCAAGGTGCACCTTGTGCTATCGACTGCCTGTCCTTCCCTGCCATCAATCCCTGTGTAAGTCAGTCTTGTTCCGTTTGTCTGTGGTCTGTCGGGGATAAGATAAGACTGTAACTAAGTGCCCATCTCTTCTGTGTCTTTACCTCCTTGCCTTGTAATCTACCCCTTTTTTCCACCACTAATTATATCCTCCTCCGGAGGTCTTGAGAACTGTACCCCCTTGCGTCGTTTAATTTATCCCAGTCGTTATGTCCTTTCCATCATTGATTTAGCGTAGCGCGAGTTGGCCAACGTTCAAGTGGAATCGGGTGAGTTGGGGGTAATCGGGTAAACTGTGCGAACACGGCGGCCATTCCGCTCGGTCAAGCAACATCTGAAGCTGTGTCCGTAACAATACTATGGGTGAATCAGGGACTAGTCCTTGAATTGCACTAACTAGGGCGTGCCCGTACGTGGGTGCAAAAAAACATGCGTGCAAACAACAACAACAAAAAAAAACTTTGAAACCACGTGGCAGTAACGACCACAGAACCCCCCCCCCCCTCTATTTACATGAAATGGTTTGGTCCATTCGCAAAGCCAAAGCGAACGGCTTGCGAGTACGGTAGAACCCCCCCCCCCCCTCTATTTACATGAAATGGTTTGGTTCATTCGCAAAGCCAAAGCGAACGGCTTGCGAGTACGGTGACCATAGCTTGGGAACCACTTGTCCGATTAATTTCAAACCTTGAAAAGGCACATCCTCGGGTCCCCAGCAATATACCTGGCAAGTTTCAAGTATATCGGACCGGTAGTTGTCGAGAAACAGCGGTCACAGACAAACACACACACACACACACAGACACACAGAGATTACTGGAATTATAGATAGATACTTTTGGTGAGTTCAGGGGATAGTTCTTGAATTGCACTAATACTTTTGGTGAATTCAAGGGATATATCTTGAATTGCACTGATACTGCAGGTGAGTTCAGGGACTAGTTCTTGAATTGCATTTATACTGTGGGTGAATCAGGGACTAGTCCTTGAATTGCACTAATACTTTTGGTGAGTTCAGGGGATAGTTCTTGAATTGCACTAATACTGCAGGTGAGTTCAGGGGCTAGTTCTTGAATTGCACTTATACTGCAGGTGAGTTCAGGGGCTAGTTCCTGAATTGCATTAATACTGTGGGTGAATCAGGGGATAGTCCTTGATTTGTATTAATACTGTGGGTGAATCAGGGGCTAGTTCTTGAATTACATTAATACTGTGGGTGAGTTCAGGGGTTAGTTCTTGAATTGCACTAATACTGCAGGTGAGTTCAGGGACGAGTTCTTGAATTGCACTAATACTGTGGGTGAATCAGGGACTAGTCCTTGAATTGCTCTAATACTGCAGGTGAGTTCAGGGGATAGTTCTTGAATTGCACTAATACTGTGGGTGAGTTCAGGGGCTAGTTCTTGAATTGCATTAATACTGTGGGTGAATCAGGGGATAGTCCTTGAATTGTATTAATACTGTGGGTGAATCAGGGGATAGTCCTTGAATTACGTTAATACTGTGGGTGAGTTCAGGGGTTAGTTCTTGAATTGTACTAATACTACAGGTGAGTTCAGGGGCTAGTTCTTGAATTGCACTCATACTGTGGGTGAATCAGGGACTCGTCCTTGATTTGCTCTAATACTGCAGGTGAGTTCAGGGGTTAGTTCTTGAATTGCACTAATTCTGTGGGTGAGTTCAGGAGCTAGTTCTTGAATTCCACTAATACTGTGGGTGAGTTCAGGGGCTAGTTCTTGAATTGCACTAATACTGTGGGTGAATCAGGGGCTAGTTCTTGAATTGCACTAATACTGTGGATGAATCAGGGGCTAGCTCTTGAATTGCACTGATACTGTGGGTGAGTTTGGGGACTAGTTCTTGAATTGCACTAATACTGTGGGTGAATCAGGGGCTAGGTCTTGAATTGCTCTAATACTATGGGTGAATCGGGGGCTAGTTCTTGAATTGCACTCATACTGTGAGTGAATCAGGGGATAGTTCTTGAATTGCACGAATACTGTGGGTGAGTCCAGGGGCTCGTCCTTGAATTGCATTAATACTGTGGGTGAATCAGGGGATAGTTCTTGAATTGCACTAATACTGTGGGTGAGTTCAGGGGCTAGTCCTTGAATTGCATTAATACTGTGGGTGAATCAGGGGATAGTTCTTGAATTGCACTAATACTGTGGGTGAATCAGGGGATAGTCCTTGAATTGCACTCATACTGTGGGTGAGTTCAGGGGCTAGTTCTTGAATTGCACTGATACTGCAGGTGAGTTTGAGGACGAGTCCTTGAATTGCACTAATACGGTGGGTGAATCAGGGACTAGTCCTTGAATTGCACTCATAATTTTGGTGAGTTCAGAGGATAGTTCTTGAATTGCACTAATACTTTTGGTGATTTCAGGGGATAGATCTTGAATTGCACTGATACTGCAGGTGAGTTCAGGGGCCAGTTCTTGAATTGCATTAATACTGTGGGTGAATCAGGGACTAGTCCTTGAATTGTACTAATAATTTTGGTGAGTTCAGGGGATAGTTCTTGAATTGCACTAACACTGCAGGTGAGTTCAGGGGCTAGTTCTTGAATTGCACTAATACTGCAGGTGAGTTCAGGGGCTAGTTCTTGAATTGCATTAATACTGTGGGTGAATCAGGGGATAGTCCTTGATTTGTATTAATACTGTGGGTGAATCAGGGGCTAGTTCTTGAATTACATTAATACTGTGGGTGAGTTCAGGGGTTACTTCTTGAATTGCACTGATACTGGAGGTGAGTTCAGGGACTAGTTCTTGAATTGCACTAATACTGTGGGTGAATCAGGGACTAGTCCTTGAATTGCACTAATACTGTGGGTGAGTTCAGGGGCTAGTTCTTGAATTGAATTAATACTGTGGGTGAATCAGGGGATAGTCCTTGAATTACGTTAATACTGTGGGAGAGTTCAGGGGTTAGTTCTTGAATTGTACTGATACTGCAGGTGAGTTCAGGGGCTAGTTCTTGAATTGCACTAATACTGTGGGTGAATCAGGGGCTAGTTCTTGAATTGCACTATTACTGTGGGTGAATCAGGGGCTAGCTCTTGAATTGCACGAATACTGTGGGTGAGTTTGGGGACTAGTTCTTGAATTGCACTAATACTGTGGGTGAATCAGGGGCTAGTTCTTGAATTGCACTAATCCTGTGGGTGAGTTCAGGGGCTAGTTCTTGAATTGCACTAATACTGTGGGTGAATCAGGGGCTATTTCTTGAATTGCACTATTACTGTGGGTGAATCAGGGGCTAGCTCTTGAATTGCACGAATACTGTGGGTGAGTTTGGGGACTAGTTCTTGAATTGCACTAATACTGTGGGTGAATCAGGGGCTAGTTCTTGAATTGCTCTAATACTGTGGGTGAATTGGGGGCTAGATCCTGAATTGCACTAATACTGTGGGTGAATCAGGGGACATTTCTTGAATTGCACTAATACTGTGAGTGAATCAGGGGATAGTTCTTGAATTGCACTAATACTGTGGGTGAATCAGAGGCTAGTTCTTGAGTTGCACTAATACTGTGGGTGAATCAGGGGATAGTTCTTGAATTGCACTAACACTGTGGGTGAATCAGGGGCTAGTTCTTGAATTGCACTAATACTGTGAGTGAATCATGGGATAGTTCTTGAATTGCACTAATATTGTGGGTGAATCAGGGGATAGTTCTTGAATTGCACTAACACTGCAGGTGAGTTCAGGGGTTACTTCTTGAATTGCACTAATACTGTGGGTGAGTTCAGTGGCTAGTCCTTGATATATATATATTTTTAAAATACTGAATCGAGGCTCGTGAAAGAGCTGACAACCGCGAGGGAAAGACAGCACAGGGGGACCGCGAGGGAAAGACAGCACAGCCGGACCGCGAGGGAAAGACAGCACAGGGGGACCGCGAGGGAACTGGGAAAGACAGCACAAGGGGGACCACAAGGGAAAGACAGCACAGGGGGACCGCGAGGGAAAGACAGCACAGGGGGACCACGAGGGAAAGACAGTACAGGGGGACCGTGAGGGAAAGACAGCACAGGGGGACCACGAGGGAAAGACAGCACAAGGGGGACCGCAAGGGAAAAACAGCACAAGGGGGACCGCGAGGGAAAGACAGCACAAGGGGACCGCGAGGGAAAGACAACACAGGGGGACCGCGAGGGAAAGACAGCACAAGGGGGACCGCGAGGGAAAGACAGCACAGGGGGACCGCGAGGGAAAGACAGCACAGGGGGACCCGCGAGGGCAAGACAGTACAGGGGGACCGCGAGGGAAAGACAGCACAGGGGGACCGCGAGGGAAAGACAGCACAGGGGGACCGCGAGGGAAAGACAGCACAGGGGGACCGCGAGGGAAAGACAGCACAGGGGGACCGCGAGGGAAAGACAGCACAAGGGGGACCGCGAGGGAAAGACAGCACAGGGGGACCGCGAGGGAAAGACAGCACAGGGGGACCGCGAGGGAAAGACAGCACAGGGGGACCGCGAGGGAAAGACAGCACAAGGGGGACCGTGAGGGAAAGACAGCACAGGGGGACCGCGAGGGAAAGACAGCACAGGGGGACCGTGAGGGAAAGACAGCACAAGGGGGACCATGAGGGAAAGACAGCACAAGGGGGACCGTGAGGGAAAGACAGCACAAGGGGGACCGCGAGGGAATTGCACTAATACTGTGGGTGAATCAGGGGCTAGTTCTTGAATTGCACCAATACTGTGGGTGAATCAGGGGATAGTTCTTGAATTGCACTAATACTGTGGGTGAATCAGGGGCTAGTTCTTGAATTGCACTAATACTGTGGGTGAATCAGGGGATACTTCTTGAATTGCACTAATAGTGTGGGTGAATCAGGGGCTAGTTCTTGAATTGCACTAATACTGTGGGTGAATCAGGGGATACTTCTTGAATTGCACTAATAGTGTGGGTGAATCAGGGGCTAGTTCTTGAATTGCACTAATACTGTGGGTGAATCACGGGATACTTCTGGAATTGCACTAATACTTTGGGTGAATCAGGGGCTAGTTCTTGAATTGCACTAATACTGTGGGTGAATCAGGGGATCGTCCTTGAATTGCACTAATACTGTTGGTGAATCAGGGGATAGTTCTTGAATTGCACTAATACTGTGGGTGAATCAGGGGATAGTTCTTGAATTGCACTAATACTGTGGGTGAACCAGGGGATAGTTCTTGAATTGCACTAATACTGTGGGTGAATCAGGGGCTAGTCCTTGAATTGCACTAATACTTTGGGTGAGTTCAGGGGATCGTCCTTGAATTGCACTAATACTGTGGGTGAATCAGGGGCTAGTTCTTGAATTGTATTAATACTGTGGGTGAGTTCACGGGATAGTTCTTGAATTGCACTAATACTGTGGGTGAGTTCAGGGACTAGTCCTTCAAAGTGGTCACACTTGAGAAGCGTATTGAAATATCATTTCTCCCTCTCCTTCAATTAACCATTTTCAATCTATCATAGTCTTTCTTAATATTTTTGTTATTTTTTGTCATTGTTGTTGTCTTGAAACAGCCAAACATAGATTGTCCATTTAACTGTGACATCTGATACTCAATGTGCTCCACCATCTTGTTTATTTTGAGAACTGTTACATTTTCAAATTTACGCATTGTGTTCCCTTAGCATTTGAGTACTTCTGAGATCTCAAAGGACATCATGCAATCAACCTAATTCACAAGTGTCGGTCTGAGCATTGCCTAAAGTAATTGCAGATATTCATACATCTTTATTGGCAATAACTGGCAAGCAGAATCATAATGGAGGCGAACAATACAGCAACACGATACTTTGTTTCCATCGGTGAATTTTGTCTCCTGACATTGCAAGCGCAGAGTGTCACAAACCTCACACTTGGCAGCTCCACAACATGCAATATTCTAGGAAAAGCAATGGCTTCACACCCAGGAGGTTGTGAAAAATCCAACTAATCATTGGGATGTGACTTTGCTGTCAGATGAGGCAATGTTTCTGCTTGGTGCCCACTGCTGGGTGTGTGCATCCCGAGTGAGCTGGAGGGTCGGGGAGTGAGAAGCGAATGGAGTTCTGTGCGGCGTGTTCTCTTGCCTTGTGGCAAATTAACATGGCGGCAAGCGGTGCGGAGCTATCCCATAGGTCTCCTAGCTACTTTGATCGCTTTACACGGCGTGGCCTGCCCCAGGGCGGCTGTCTAATGGCGAGGAGCATGCGGCGACATGCCACACCAGCAGACTCCGGTTCAATGTTTTGACTTGCTTGCCTCAGACTCACCACCTACCTCTGCCTTAGCCCTTTACACCGGAGTGTGTATGCAGCCAGTTATAACATGATGCCTTCCATGCGCCCACCAGCCAGCAACACTAACCAGACTGTGGTTTGACCTTGTTTCCTATTTGTGGATTATGCACGTGCAGTCTTGGAATACCGATATTTCAATAAATTACAGGGAAAAACATTATTTATTATTTTCCTTGAAATGTGTCAAATTCATAGTTGATGGAAAATACACAAATAAGTTTGGGGATGGGTGATGGGGTAGATAAGGCGAATATATTCAGTGGCCGAGGTTTTGTTTTCACCCCTGGTTGTCTGTTTGTCTGTCTGTGAGTACAATATCTCAAAAAGTTATGGACGGAATCACACATAATTTGGTGGACAGGTTGTTTATGTGACAAGGAAGAATCGATTCAATTTTGGTGAAGATCTGGATCCGGATCCGGCTAGAATAATTTTTAAAGTGATTCTTCACCATTGAGTGATATGGCCAAACAGGTGGAGGTATGCACTCTACTGAGTGCTGTTCTAGTATTTAGTTCTGTAACGATTAATTCAACTTGCAGAGAAACTTTAACTGAGAGAAAAGCATTCACATTTTTTTTCTTATACATCAATTTGTATGGGTGGCTCTTTCGTATGTGTGTATATATGTCTGTGTTTGTATTCATATATATATATATATATATATATATATATATATATATATATATATATATATATATATATATATATCTGTGCAGTGTCTGTCTGTCTTGTGTTGTCTTGTCTTGTCACTGAACTACTTTCTCAAACTTTTGTGAAATCCGATCAAACTTCTGGTATGCACATATCTCTCCCGTCGGTATGTCCTAAGGGTATTTCCTTTGAAAATTTTTCCAAATTTTATTTATTTATTTTTTTGGAATTTTTTCGGGAAAGAATTTTTTTTTCAACTTCAATTGTTTATAAAATGTGATATCACGTATATTACAAATACATTTGTGCAAAATAATTGATTGAATTATGATTGGTTTAAACCATGACAAAACGGCAACTCGGGTGCAGTCATTTATCTATATATCTACACATCTGGGCAGTGTCTGTGTTGTCACTTAACGACTCCCTCAAACTTTTGTTTCCGTGGTTGTGAAGTGTTTTTAATAACGTTGTGGTGGTTTTGAATCGCGTGGTGGTGAGGTGTTTTGAATTATGTGGTGGTGAGGTGTTTTTAAATCACATGGTGGTGAGGTGTTTTGAATTACGTGGTGGTGAGGTGTTTTTAAATCACATGGTGGTGAGGTGTTTTGAATTACGTGGTGGTGAGGTGTTTTTAAATCACATGGTGGTGAGGTGTTTTGAATTACGTGGTGGTGAGGTGTTTTGAATTACGTGGTGGTGAGTTATTTATAATTACGTGGTTGTGAGGTGTTTTTGATTATGTGGTGGTGAGGTGTTTTGAATTAGTTGGTGATGAGGTGTTTTGAATTACGTGGTGGTGAGTTATTTATAATTACGTGGTTGTGAGGTGTTTTTGATTATGTGGTGGTGAGGTGTTTTGAATTAGTTGGTGATGAGGTGTTTTGAATTACGTGGTGGTGAGGTGTTTTTAAATGACGTGGTGGTGAGGTGTTTTTAATTTCGTGGCTGTGAGGTGTTTTTATTACGTGTTTTATGGCTGTGAGGTGTTTTTATTACGCGTTTTATGGCTGTGAGGTGTTTTTAATTTCATGGTGGTGAGGTGTTTTTAATTTCGTGGTGGTGAGATGTTTTTAATTTCGTGGTGGTGAGGTGTTTTTATTACGTGTTTTATGGGTGTGAGGTGTTTTCAATTTCGTAGTGGTGAGATGTTTTTAATTTCGTGGTGGTGATGTGTTTTTATTACGTGTTTTATGGGTGTGAGGTGTTTTGAATTACTTGGTGGTGAGGTGTTTTGAATTACTTGGTGGTGAGGTATTTTGAATTACGTGGTGGTGAGGTGTTTTGAATTACGTGGTGGTGAGGTGTTTTGAATTACTTGGTGGTGAGGTGTTTTTATTACGTGCTTGATGGCTGTGAGGTGTTTTGAATTACTTGGTGGTGAGGTGTTTTTTATTACGTGCTTGATGGCTGTGAGGTGTTTTGAATTACTTGGTGGAGAGGTGTTTTGAATTACATGGTGGTGAGGTGTTTTGAATTACTTGGTGGTGAGGTGTTTTGAATTACGTGGTGGTGAGGTGTTTTGAATTACTTGGTGGTGAGGTGTTTTGAATTACTTGGTGGAGAGGTGTTTTGAATTACTTGGTGGTGAGGTGTTTTGAATTACTTGGTGGAGAGGTGTTTTGAATTACTTGGTGGTGAGGTGTTTTGAATTACTTGGTGGTGAGGTGTTTTGAATTACTTGGTGGTGAGGTGTTTTGAATTACTTGGTGGTGAGGTGTTTTGAATTACTTGGTGGAGAGGTGTTTTGAATTACTTGGTGGTGAGGTGTTTTGAATTATTTGGTGGTGAGGTGTTTTGAATTACTTGGTGGTGAGGTGTTTTGAATTACGTGGTGGTGAGGTGTAATCGTCCCAAATTTCCAGTCTGCACCCACCCCTCCCCTATGTATGTGCTGGGGGGTTCTTTCTTGAAAAAAAAACATTCAACCTAAATCTTCAACCTAAATTGCCTATAAAAATGTAATATCACAAACACAACAAATTCATTTGTGCAAAATAATTGTTTGTATTATGATTGGTGTAAATCATGACAACACAGCAACTCAGGTACAGTCATTATCCTCAGCTAAAATAAGCCTGTTCCTCAGTAACGATGCTTTGAGGCGAGCGCAGCGAGCCGAGCCAAGCTAGTATATATATATACTAGCGGGGTCACCCGTGGGAATCCCACGGGCATGGATGTGTGTGACATTTCGACATATTGAGTTATATGCTGCACATTCATTTTTACAAAATGGTTACTGGCAAGTCATCAGATCCAGAAATGGTGTGAATTTAGTTATTTCACATAATATGTGACCCCTCACTCCTCTCCACCTGACACTCTCCTGTCTCCACCTGACACTCTCCTGTCTCCACCTGACACTCTCCTCTCTCCACCTAGCACTCCTCTCCTCTCCAAACCCTCACATCCCTCTCCTTTCCAATCCCTCACCTCTCCAATCCCTCACACTCCTCTCCTCTCCAATCCTTCACACGCCTCTCCAATCGCGCCTCACACTCCTCTCCAATCGCGCCTCACACTCCTCTCCAATCGCGCCTCACACTCCTCTCCAATCGTGCCTCACACTCCTCTCCAATCGTGCCTCACACTCCCCTCCAATCACTCCTCTCCAATCGTGCCTCACACTCCTCTCCAATCACGCCTCACACTCCTCTCCAATCGTGCCTCACACTCCTCTCCAATCGCGCCTCACACTCCTCTCCAATCGCGCCTCACTCGCCTCTCCAATCGGCTTTCCCCGTCTCGTTTCTCTCCTTTTTCTCCCGTCTCGTTCTTTTTCTTGCTCCAAATCGGCCCGTCGGAATCGGAAATCGGCCCGTCTCGCCCGTCGGCCCGTCGGAATCGGAAATCGGCCCGTCTTGCTTTTGTGCTTGTGCGTAAATAAATTGTGTTCATGACACCATTTCTGGTGTTGGGCTAGCGGCTAGGGTGCCGGCTTAGGATCCTGGGTTTGAATCTCGGTCGATCGCCGAATTAATGCCAGGGGGGTTGACTCAGCCTGTCATCCTTCCGAGGTCGGCTAATTGAGTACCAGTTCACTGGTAATTCCCTGTTTGTCGTTGAAGGCGGCAAAAAGGGTTGGCGTCAGGAAGGGCATCCGGCCGTAAAACATTGCTTCAAAAAGGGGACAAAAAAACAACAACTACCACGGTCCCCGAAAAGGCCAACCCCCGCTTTGCGGGGAAAAATGGCCTCTAAACGGTGGTTTTTACACCATTTCTGGATCTGATGACTTGCCAGTAACCATTTTGTAAAAATGAATGTGCAGCATCTAACTCAATATGTCGAAATGTCACACACATCCATGCCCGTGGGATTCCCACGGGTGACCCCGCAAGTTTGCATTGACGTTCGTCGATGGACTCGTTCGCCCGTCTCATTCGTTTTCTTGCTGCATCCTGTTCAAGTCTGCGTTCTTCATCGATCGTCTCATTCATTTTGGAAATAGAAGTTTCCACGCAGCGCATGAATTGTCACGATCCTCAAGAGGAATTTGTCTCGTAATCATCAAATGATAAATGGCAAGTAAATTATATTGTGGAAAATTAAAGATTTCAAATAAACCTATTTAAAGTGTATTCGCACATAACTAATTTTAAAAAACGAAGAAATATCTCTCGGTAATTTCCTGAAACATATTTTACTTCCGGCTAATAATGTTGAATTAAAATAAAAACGAAGAAATATATGTCGGCATCATTGTTGACGTTTTTGTGACGACTGTCATCAAACGAAAAAGTAATATATCTTAACGGAAAAGCAAAAGCGAATTTTTAATATATATCGACACGTTGCCGTCGGTGTCATGTTGGGCGGTGTATGATACACCATGACGCGATTTTTAAAAATATATCTCTGCATTTTCCCGCGTGTGTGGAATGTTCTCAATTATTGCTGACACCGAGTCCAAAACCATCGATAAAAATGAAATCATATGGTGAGTTAGATTGGAGATAAAGGCGTGAGAGAGACTCAATGGCCTTGAAGTTGAAGTTACAGGCGTTTGAGAATTCATTTCGTTCTATAAACGGCAACTTTCATTGGATTTCCTTCCCGTTTTTTTTCAACCGAGTCGAAAACTATGTTAGCGACTGTGAAAAATGAAATGATATATCGAATTTTTAATATGTATCGACACGTTGCCGTCGGTGTCATGTTAGGCGGTGTATGATACACCATGACGCGATTTTAAAAAATATATCTGCATTTTCCCGCGTGTGTGGAATGTTCTCAATTATTGCTGACACCGACTCTAAAATCATCGATAAAAATGAAATCATATGGTGAGTTAGATTGGAGATAAAGGCGTGAGAGAGACTCAATGGCCTTGAAGTTACAGGCATTTGAGAATTCATTTCGTTCTATAAACGGCAACTTTCATCGGATTTTCTTCTCGTTTTTTTTCAACCGAGTCTAAAACTATGTTAGCGACTGTGAAAAATGAAATGATATATCGAATTTAAAATAGATATCGACACATTGCCGTCGGTGTCATGTTGGGCGGTGTATGATACACCATGACGCGATTTTAAAAAATATATCTCTGCATTTTCCCGCGTGTGTGGAATGTTTGTGGAAAATTAAAGATTTCAAATAAACCTATTTAAAGTGTATGCGCACATAACTAATAAAAAAAACGAAGAAATATCTCTCGGTAATTTCCTGAAACATATTTTACTTCCGGCTAATATGTTGAATGAAATAAAAACGAAGAAATATATGTCGGCATCATTGTTGACGTTTTTGTGACGACTATCATCAAACGAAATAGTAATATATCATAACGGAAAAGCAAAAGCGAATTTTTAATACTAGGGCATGCCCGTACTATATCTATATCTAAAATTATATCCCCCCCCTCTATTTACATGAAATGGTTTGGTCCAAAGCGAACGGCTTGCGAGTGGTGACAATCCCCCCCCTCTATTTACATGCAATGGTTTGGTCCAAAGCGAACGGCTTCCGGAGTTTGGTAAAGAAATCGCCATCGCGTGCACAAACGCGCAGGAAAGCGAATGAAACGCAAATTCGTTTTTATTAGTTGTAAAACATAGTTTAACGCCAACATAGTTTGCAAACGTGAAATAAATGAATACGCTCTCAAATGTGCCATCCGAGGCAGAGTGTGCCCGCCACGTTCGGCACACGCGATCGTTCGCTGCTCTCTGATTGGTTGAATCGTTTTTTGGACATAGCTCGGTAAGTAATTGTCCGATTAATATGAAACCTTGAAAAGGCACATCCTCGGGTCCCCAGCAATATACCTGGCAAGTTAAAAGTATATCGGACCCGTGGTTGTCGAGAAACAGCGGTCACAGACAAACAAACAAACGTACAAACGTACAGACAGAGATTACTGGAATTATAGATAGATATATCGACACATTGCCGGCGGTGTCATGTTGGGCGGTGTATGATACACCATGACGCGATTTTAAAAAAAATATCTCTGCATTTTCCCGCGTGTGTGGATTGTTCTCAATTATTGCTGACACCGAGTCTAAAAGTAAAACCATCGATAAAAATGAAATCATATGGTGAGTTAGATTGGAGATAAAGGCGTGAGAGAGACTCAATGGCCTTGAAGTTACAGGCCTTTGAGAATTCATTTCGTTCTATAAACGGCAACTTTCATCGGATTTTCTTCCCGTTTTTTTTCAACCGAGTCTAAAACTATGTTAGCGACTGTGAAAAATGAAATGATTTATCGAATTTGATTTGAAATAAAACTGGGGGAGAGCAAGACACCACGGGCCTACAAAACAGGACTCAAAGCTATGCGAGTTAATAAAATGGTGGATATTTGTTTATAGCCACTCCCAGAATGGGTGGAGCTATGGGTGGAGCTACTCTGCAAACCGAGTAAGCCACACCCCGGACAGACACCCAACAGATAGACAGACAGACAGACAGAATCATCTACGGCTATTATAATATAGATATATATAGATATAGTCACGTGAAAAGTAAGTACACCCCATGTAAAGTTTTGACTTTTTCAACATATTTCAACATACAGCTATTTGATCTTCATTTCAACAATATTGACAGATAAAGGTGATATAATATAACAAATATCATGAAACATTTACATTTTGTAGTCCATTGTATAATTTAAATAAACATAAATGCAAATTTCGCATGTGGAAAAAGTAAGTACACCCCTACATTTATCACTACTTCAAATACCTAAAATTTGAATCAGGTGCACCAGCTCAGGTGCAAATGATTAGAACATCGTTAGAGAGGATCTTGGAGGAACCTGTTTATTTAAACCTCAGACATTTCGTTTGGTTTGCTCTTTGTTGTTGAAGTGTGCGACGTCACCATGCCTAGATCAAAAGAGCTCTCTGAGGCCTTCAGAAAGAAGGTTATAGATGCCTACGAGTCTGGGAAGGGGTTTAGAAAGATCTCCAAACAATTTGAAATCAATCATTCGACTGCCCGGAAGATCATCTACAAGTGGAGAAGATTCCAAACAACTGTCAACTTGTTCAGGCGAGGCTGCCCCAGCAAGTTCAGCCCGAGAGCCGACCGCAAGATGCTGAAAGAAGTCTCTAAGAACCCCAGAATGTCATCACGGGACCTACAGGTAGCTCTTGCCACTGTTGATGTCAAAGTGCACGAGTCTACCATGAGAAAGAGGCTACACAAATTTTATCTACATGGGAGGTGTGCCAGGAGGAAACCTTTGCTGTCCAGAAAGAACATCAGGTCAAGACTAAAGTTTGCCAATGAACACATCGGCAAAGACCAGCACTTCTGGAACAATGTGCTTTGGACAGATGAGTTAAAGGTAGAGCTATTTGGCCACAGTACCAGAAGACATGTTTGGCGAAAACTAAAGACAGCATTTGACCACAAGAACCTGATACCAACTGTAAAGCATGGTGGTGGAAATATTATGGTTTGGGGCAGCTTTGCTGCATCAGGGCCTGGGCAGCTCACCATCATAGAATCCACTATGAATTCTTCATTGTACCAGAGGGTGCTTGAGGATAATGTGAGGCCATCTGTCGGAAAGTTGAAGCTCAACCGAAGGTGGACCTTGCAACATGACAATGACCCTAAACATACCAGTAAATCCACCAAGGAATGGCTGAAAAGAAAGAAATGGAGGGTTCTGGAATGGCCAAGTCAAAGCCCGGATCTAAATCCCATCGAGATGTTGTGGGGGGATTTGAAACGAGGTGTGCATGCAATAAACCCCTCAAACATCGCACAGCTGAAAGAATTCTGCATGGAGGAGTGGGAAAAAATTTCTCCCAGTCGATGTCAGAGACTGGTAGACAGTTATAAGAAACGCCTACTTGAGGTTGTTTCTGCCAAAGGGGGCAATACCACCTATTAGAGCCAAGGGTGTACTTACTTTTTCCACATGCGAAATTTGCATTTATGTTTATTTAAATTATTCAATGGACTACAAAATGTAAATGTTTCATGATATTTGTTATATTATATCACCTTTATCTATCAATATTGTTGAAATGAAGATCAAATAGCTGTATGTTGAAAAAGTCAAAACTTTACATGGGGTGTACTTACTTTTTCACATGACTGTATATATGCAGGTGTGTGACTTTCCAAATCATGTCCAATCAATTGAATTTACCACATGTGGACTCCAATCAATGTGTAGAAACATCTCAAAGATGATCAAGAGAAATTTGGAGGCACCTGAGCTAAATTTCAAGTGTCATGGCAAAGGATCTGAATACTTATGTAAATGTGATGTTTCAGTAAAAAAAAAAAAAAAAATTGCAAAACTTTCTAAAATCCTGTTTTCTCTTTGTCATTATGGGGTATTGAGTGTAGATTGATGAGGGAAAAATGAATTTAAACGATTTCAGCATGAGGCTGCAACATAACAAAATGTGAAAAAAGTGAAGGGGTCTGAATACTTTCTGAATGCACTGTACATATATCTATATCTATATATATATATATATATATATATATATATATATATATATATATATATATCTATATATATATATATATATATATATATATATATATATATATAGACATATATATATGTATATATATATATGTATATATATATATATATATATATATATATATATATATATATATATATATATATATATATATATATATATATATATTGTTGCAGTTTTGAGAACCCCTCACTTGTAAATACTTGTAAATAATAATTATTGTAAATATTCCATCATTTAATAAGGTCGCACCCATAGTTAGTCCACAAGCAACACGTAGGACACCATAGGAACTTTCAGTTATTTCCTTAGTCTGTGTTTAGTTAAGGCTGTGTTCCCAATAGTTGAATCCGTTGTATTAATCAAATAAGATAGGCCCTATTCCATTCATTTTGCAATCTCTCTCTCTCCAAATTGTGGTACGCGCCTCTGCCAGCCGCAGCCGCCTTAGCGCTCGCCCCGGCCGCCATTACGCACGCGGTCAAGCTGGAGAAGAAAGGGGCAGAGCGCTAAGAACGAGGCGTGGCCCTGTCAACGAACCAACCAGGGCTGAGGTGAGGTTACTGGTGGGCGTGGCGTGGCTTGATCTCTAAGCGCACTATATAAGCGCACGCGCCAAGCCCTTTCACGGACTGCGCGAGGGGGGGGGGGGCCATAGTGTACGGACTGCTTGAGGGGCAGCCATAGTGTACGGACTGCGTGAGGGGAGACGATATTGTACGGACTGCGCGAGGGGAGGCCATAGTGTATGGACTGCGTGAGGGGAGGCCATAGTGTACGGACTGCGCGATGGGAGGCCATTGTGTACGGACTGCGCGAAGTGCACCTGGTGATTGATTACGAACTTCTTTCGGTGGGCTCCGGTTTCATTAACTCGTTTGAAAGGCGCTTTATGAACATTGAGAGAGAGAGAGAGAGAGGCAGCAGGCACGCAGCCGCACATATTACATACGCAGCAGTCCAGCCCTCAAATATGTAAAGGTCCGGTCGCGCGCCAACGACACGCGAAGCTGCCTTCCGTTCTTCGCGGCGGACCCGGAGCCGGACTCGAGTGGACCGGAGCCGGATCCCATCGCCTGGACCATCTGCTTGGACCTTCCTCCCCTACCCATCACCATCCCGTGTAAGTCTGTCTGTTTGTCCTGGGGTTAAGTAAGACTGTATAGATAAGCTTGCTCTGTGTCCTGCTTCTTCTTCTTCTTGTACATTCTTCCCTTTCGTTTCCTCTTCTTTGGTTGTTGTAATAAATCCTTTGTTCTTCCATTACCTTTTGGTTTCCTCTCCATTCGATCGTCTTCGTCCTTTCTCTCCATTGAGTACCTGTGGCACGATTTGGGAAACCGCTCAGGATCTGGTTTAGTCCTTTGTTAATGTACGGACAGGTGCATTTGATGATTGGCTTCACAGGCGGGTATACAAGGGTTGTTGCGTTCTGTATTAGTGGAAAACAACTGCTGCACGTCTCCAAAAGTTATTGCCGCTTCCTCTGGAGATGGTCCGTCAACTCGACAATGCTGTTTCTCATGGAGTGGTGGCTTTACGAAATTACGGCATGAAACAGCGTGCTGTTGCTCGGCAGTATGGCATCACTCATGGTCAGGTGTCAAAGATCCTGAAACGAAATGCTCAGAGGGGTGTCCCTACTCCAATACCGAGGCCAGGACGTCCCCGCAGAACCACAAGGAGGGATGATCGCCAGCTGCACCGGTTAGTCCGCAATGGCCGTACCAAGTCAGCTAATCGGCTTAGGGCTGAGTGGCAGCAACTGACAAATGTGCCTGTATCCAGAAGGCTAGTCAACCAACGACTGGTTCAAGCAGGCTATCGTGCCAGGCATCCCCTGAGAAAGCCACGCCTGACCACTGACCAGACAACACTGCCAGCGCCGATTGCAGTGGGCCAGAGAGCACCGTCAATGGCAGCCAGGACACTGGAATCACGTGATCTTCAGTGACGAGTCTAGATTTCTGGTCTATCGTCAAGATGGCCGCGTCCGAGTGCGCAGACAAGTGCATGAAGCCGACAACAAAGATTGTATAGTGCCAAGAGTCCAAGATGGAGGTGGTGGGGTGACCGTTTGGGCTGCTTTTCATGCAGGGGGCAAAACTGACCTGGTTGTTCTGAATGGAAACCTGAACCAGTTCAAGTGCAGGGCCATTCTGGAAGAAACATTGCTTCCATTTGCTCGTGCAGCCTTTCGAGGAAACTTTGTCTTCCAAGATGACAATGCACGGCCTCATCGTACTCGCATGATCCAACACTTTCTAGTATTTCGGAACTTACTGTGAATAAATAAGCAACTTACTGTGAATAAATAAGCAACTTACTGTGAATAAATAAGCAACTTACTGTGAATAAATAAGCAACTAACTGTGAATAAATAAGGAACTTACTGTGAATAAATAAGAAACTTACTGTGAATAAATAAGGAACTTACTGTGAATAAATAAGGAACTTACTGTGAATAAATAAGGAACTTACTGTGAATAAATAAGGAACTTACTGTGAATAAATAAGGAACTTACTGTGAATAAATAAGGAACTTACTGTGAATAAATAAGGAACTTACTGTGAATAAATAAGGAACTTACTGTGAATAAATAAGGAACTTACTGTGAATAAATAAGGAACTTACTGTGAATAAATAAGCAACTTACTGTGAATAATAAGCAACTTTCTGTGAATAAATAAGGAACTTACTGTGAATAAATAAGCAACTTACTGTGAATAAATAAGGAACTTTCTGTGAATAAATAAGGAACTTACTGTGAATAAATAAGGAACTCACTGTGAATAAATAAGGAACTCACTGGGAATAAATAAGGAACTCACTGGGAATAAATAAGGAACTTACTGTGAATAAATAAGGAACTTACTGTGAATAAATAAGGAACTCACTGGGAATAAATAAGGAACTTACTGTGAATAAATAAGGAACTTACTGTGATTAAATAAGGAACTTACTGTGAATAAATAAGGAACTTACTGTGAATAAATAAGGAACTTACTGTGAATATATAAGGAACTCACTGGGAATAAATAAGGAACTTACTGTGAATAAATAAGGAACTTACTGTAAATAAATAAGGAACTTACTGTGAATAAATAAGGAACTTACTGTGAATAAATAAGAAACTTACTGTGAATAAATAAGGAACTTACTGTGAATAAATAAGGAACTTACTGTGAATAAATAAGGAACTTACTGTGAATAAATAAGCAACTTACTGTGAATAAATAAGGAACTTACTGTGAATAAATAAGGAACTTACTGTGAATAAATAAGGAACTTACTGTGAATAAATAAGGAACTTACTGTGAATAAATAAGCAACTTACTGTGAATAAAGAAGGAACTTACTGTAAATAAATAAGGAACTTACTGTGAATAAATAAGGAACTTACTGTGAATAAATAAGGAACTTACTGTGAATAAATAAGGAACTTACTGTGAATAAATAAGAAACTTACTGTGAATAAATAAGGAACTTACTGTGAATAAATAAGGAACTTACTGTGAATAAATAAGCAACTTACTGTGAATAAATAAGGAACTCACTGTGAATAAATAAGGAACTTACTGTGAATAAATAAGGAACTTACTGTGAATAAATAAGCAACTTACTGTGAATAAATAAGCAACTTACTGTGAATAATAAGCAATTTACTACGAATAAATAAGGAACTTACTGTGAATAAATAAGGAACTTACTGTGAATAAATAAGGAACTTACTGTGTATAAATAAGGAACTTATTGTGAATAAATAAGGAACTTACTGTGAATAAATAAGGAACTTACTGTGAATAAATAAGGAACTTACTGTGAATAAATAAGGAACTTACTGTGAATAAATAAGCAACTTACTGTGAATAAATAAGGAACTTACTGTGAATAAATAAGGAACTTACTGTGAATAAGTAAGGAACTTACTGTGAATAAATAAGGAACTTACTGTGAATAAATAAGGAACTTACTGTGAATAAATAAGGAACTTACTGTGAACAAACGTTACACCTCGGTCCCCCGTCAGTGAAGTGATGGGAGTTGACAAAGCGGAAGACGCAAGGCGGCCATCTTGGATTTTGACGTGGCGAACCAATTTTCAATAGCCTTCTTCCTTATGCCTAGGTCCACCCACACACCAGATTAGAAGTTGGTACTTCGCTTATTTTTCAAGATATTCTGCTCACAAGGTTCAGACATACATGGCGGTGGCCATCTTGGATTTTGACGTAGGTTGCACCCACACACCAAATTAGAATTCGGTCCTTCGCTTACGCACGCACGCACGCACGTACGCACGCATGCACGGACGGACGCACGCACGGACGGACGCACACACGGACGGAGGGGAAAACCATAGTCCCCCTTTCGCTCCGCGGTGCGACGGGGGACAATAAATAAGCAACTTACTGTGAATAAATAAGGAACTTACTGTGAATAAATAAGGAACTTACTGTGAATAAATAAGGAACTTACTGTGCATAAATAAGGAACTTACTGTGAATAAATAAGGAACTTACTGTGAATAAATAAGGAACTTACTGTGAATAAATAAGGAACTTACTGTGAATAAATAAGGAACTTACTGTGAATAAATAAGGAACTTACTGTGAATAAATAAGGAACTTACTGTGAATAAATAAGGAACTTACTGTGAATAAATAAGGAACTTACTGTGAATAAATAAGGAACTTACTGTGAATAAATAAGGAACTTACTGTGAATAAATAAGGAACTTACTGTGAATAAATAAGGAACTTACTGTGAATAAATAAGGAACTTACTGTGAATAAATAAGGAACTTACTGTGAATAAATAAGGAACTTACTGTGAATAAATAAGGAACTTGCTGTGAATAAATAAGGAACTTACTGTGAATAAATAAGAAACTTACTGTGAATAAATAAGGAACTTACTGTGAATAAATAAGGAACTTACTGTGAATAAATAAGGAACTTACTGTGAATAAAGAAGGAACTTACTGTGAATAAATAAGGAACTTGCTGTGAATAAATAAGGAACTCACTGGGAATAAATAAGGAACTTGCTGTGAATAAATAAGGAACTTACTGTGAATAAATAAGAAACTTACTGTGAATAAATAAGGAACTTGCTGTGAATAAATAAGGAACTCACTGTGAATAAAGAAGGAACTTACTGTGAATAAATAAGAAGCTTACTGTGAATAAATAAGGAACTTGCTGTGAATAAATAAGGAACTTACTGTGAATAAAGAAGGAACTTACTGTGAATAAATAAGGAACTTGCTGTGAATAAATAAGGAACTCACTGGGAATAAATAAGGAACTTGCTGTGAATAAATAAGGAACTCACTGGGAATAAATAAGGAACTTGCTGTGAATAAATAAGGAACTTACTGTGAATAAATAAGAAACTTACTGTGAATAAATAAGGAACTTACTGTGAATAATAAGGAACTTACTGTGAATAAATAAGGAACTTACTGTGAATAAATAAGGAACTTACTGTGAATAAATAAGGAACTTACTGTGAATAAATAAGGAACTCACTGGGAATAAATAAGGAACTCACTGGGAATAAATAAGGAACTTACTGTGAATAAATAAGGAACTTACTGTGAATAAATAAGGAACTTACTGTGAATAAATAAGGAACTTACTGTGAATAAATAAGGAACTTACTGTGAATAAATAAGGAACTTACTGTGAATAAATAAGGAACTTGCTGTGAATAAATAAGGAACTTACTGTGAAGGCAAAAAGGCAAAAATATTGGTTTTTGGGTGGGGAAAGGGGGTTATACAAAGAAATTGATCAAATAATGTAATGTGTTCCTGCAACAAATTTGCAACTTCCTTTGCTAGTGGGAAGTGTGATTGTGACAACCTGCCAGGACTAAAAACAACACCTGACAAAAGGCGGATGAGATCCCAAAGGGAGCCAACGGCTATCCAGTAAGGAGATGGTGTCTCCTAAAAGAAATACCCATCCGGATTGAACCGGTTCGAGTCATACCAAAAACTTAAAAAAATGAAGCACCACAACTGGGCTGCTTCCTTGCTTGACGTTCAGCATTTAAAAGGATAGAGCACGGACAATCCTCATCAGTTGGCATCCATGGGCAGGAGGAAATCCCTTCTTGGGGAATGCCCCACTGAGTCTGTTGAGAAAGGCGGTGCCATTGTTATGACGTCGCTGGTACACAGAGTATCCCAGGAAGTGACGGCACTTCCCCCAAGCTCAGTGGCTGTGTTAACTGTTTGTCTTGTCAGTCAGTGTGTGTGTGTGTGTGTGTGTGTGTGTGTGTGTGTGTGTGTGTGTGTGTGTGTGTGTGTCAGTCCCATTAGGAGCCTTTGGCCATGTATTTTAAAAGTGGCTTAAGCACTCCAGCAAGCACTCCAGTCAAAACCATTGATAAGGGATAGTGGGCTTGGCGAGCGATAACTTGGTAACTTACTTGTTGATAGCTGCTTGGTAACTGAACACACCCGTGGTGTTAGGGACGTGTTCAATAATCTCTGCTGGAAGGTTCACATGTTGTGTCAATCATTACTTATCACAGTCACATGCATACCAAATGATCGAGTGAAACACAGGTAACACATTATTTATATACCTGTCTTATCACATGTTCACAAAAACATCGTAGGTTACCATCAATATGATTTTCCTCTCAGGAAATGAAAACAACATTTATTTATATATTTAGCCCTGTATAAACATACTCATGACATACCTGGTGGACCATCAAAGGCATTGTTTCCAATTTTCGACTCCATCTCCCCCAAAAAGGATAAAAAATGCCCATAATGATACGTTACCTGAAGGCAGAGTAGGAGCAAACCCAAACTAAAATGTGAGCCACCATTTTGATTTGATTAGTTTCGATTGTTTGGCCCACCCTTGAAGACAAAAAGTAAGGATTCATCCCAGACACGGCCGTCCTGTGTTGTTTCACTTTGATCGACGGTGAAAGACACAACTAAGCTTGTAATAGCCAACTGAGGTATGGGGAAACTTGTCATGCAATGTGTTTGCAGGTGATCTCCGCGGGCGGGCCGGGTGCGGTGCAAGACCCTCAGAAAGAGTACAAAGGTGCTGCCCTGAGTGAGGACAGAATGCACGGGGTGTAGTGGGAGCACGTCGTTTGTTTTGCTAAGAACCACATGAAAATTACAATGGATACCTAAGAGTGGAGCAGACGATGCAATGTCTGAGGTTGCGGCCTCAAATCAGGCTAAAAGTATAACGGTATCAATATAAGGACTTGGATAAGAAGCTTCCAGATAAATGACGTCGACCCTGACGAAATACTAGATCACTATAGGATTGTCAATAAAAAAATCAACTTGGCTCATGAAGGAGGGTCAGTAGGACTTACCTGCTTTGGGTGGCCTACGCATGGTGATAGGGTGGTCACACATTGTGGTTATTATTTTTGTTGTATACAAGATCGAGGCTCGTGTAAGAGCTAACATTAATGACAAAAAAACAAACGGACACATAAGACGAAATAAAGGGAGCGGGAGACAAGATGGGGAGAGAGGGGGAAGCACACAAGTACAACAGTAGAGAACAGGGACATCGGGAGATCTGTGGGAGGGAGGGGGCTTGGGGGAGGAGGCACGGGAAGGGGGAAGGGGGGGGGGGGTGGGAGAGGTGGAAAACACAAAACACAAGCTAGGACTTCCAGGAAAGAAGTCGGTATTTCAGAAAAGTGTATCTGGGGTGAATTAACGGGGGTAGAAAAGATCACGGTTTTGGATGGGGGAAGATAAGAGATGGTGGTGAACAGCTGTTTTAAAGACCTGGAGGGATGAGTGTTATTTTTAATATCGACCAAACTTGTTGCTTAGAATTTTTAGTGATTCGAATCTTTGTCTGTCCGTCACTGTCTACCTTCTCCGTCTGCCCTGATGTTGGCGTTTCCCCTTTTCTCCTGCTGTTCCCTTTGTCATGTTGTGTCGTATCTGTTCTTTGGCTTAGGTCTTCCACGAGCCTAGACCATTTGGCCTCCCAAAGGTTCCCAAAATTTCCTTCTCCCAAAAAAGAAAACAGGTATTTTCAACAACTTCCTGAAGGGTGACAGGATGCCAGTGTGCTAGCTTCAAAACTCTTTGGACCTGGGTACAATTTTCTAAAACTTGGAAATGTATCGTTGAGTCTGCACATTGTCCTTTGGAAGGGATGGTTTTTTTGGTCAATAATTTGAGCCAGTGCCCAGGCAAAGGTCTACATTTTCTGGATGAGTGGATCAACTTATCTCATTCCTAGTCTGTACCCATCATAAGCAGCCGAACGGTGAGTCAGTCACAAGAGTCTGGGAGCTCGGCGATTCAAGCCTTGGCCTGGTCACACCAAAGACTTATAAAACGTTTTTATGTTTTACTAACACGACACAGAACAAGGCAGCAAGACAAGACTAAAACACTTCATCCTGACGGGCCAGTGACGGGTTGCGGGGTGAGCCGCACATTGCTCAGTGGAGGCCCCGAGCATGCCAGCTGATGTAACTGAAAGGTCTCAAAGTATCTCTTAAACAGTGTGCCGTCAAATGTGTGACGACCTGTGTGCCGAACCCAGCCTGATATTAAGCCAACCTGTTATGTGCTATTACCGCACGCCAACTCAAAAGCCTTAGAGTCTTCATGTGAAATAGGCCCAACAGGTGTCCCACCCGTCTCAGGGAGCGGTGAGACAGGTTGGATCAGCATCCAGAGAAATGGTGGGGAATGCACCTTGGAGAAAAAAAAACATCAACTTTTGGTTGTGCAGATGTTCGAGGTAAACCTTCAGCATCGGGAAAAAGGATGAGGCGCCTTTCTCTGGCACAGGTTCTTATCTGATCATGGAAAACGTTTCAGCAAAACAATAATTTCTCATCATTTCCTTCTAATTGGCTTTTGTCACAGTAAGAGGGCCTATTACAGGATCTGGACGCCTGTGCTGTCGGAGGGAGATAAAAATGCGATCCAACCGCTATTCACTGCGACGTGGATCAAGGCAAGCAATGCGCATTTTCAGGAGCCCATAGGGCCCATCTTTATGTTGTCCGCGTGTCAGCTACAGTTACAAACCCTCGCCTGTCATCTCCACAACCCTTGCAGCTGCTGTCTAAACATGTTGGCATTCTGTGCAGCAGGACATTTCCACCCCTTGCATTTATCCTGGTACACATCTCTGACCTCCACCCTTGCGTCTCTGACCTCCATTTTGACATCTTGCTTCGACGTAGATGGAGCCGCAGAGTCAGGCTTATTAAGCATTAATTTGATAAGAAATACCATGTAAAAAAGGATTTCAGCTTGTTTAGCCATTGCTCCTACATCTCTTGGTTCTCCACATCTGCCTGGTGCAATCCGTTGCTTGGAGTACTCAAGGGGATGGGCCACCTCTAGGTACCTGAGATTACAGACAACTGGAATTAGTCAATACAACGATCCACCTCCATGTACTCGATGTGATGAGCTGCCTCCATGGACGTAATGTAATGGAGCACCTCCAAATATTTATGGCCAGAAACCACCAGTAAGCACTCAAAGGTGATGGACCATCAAGTACTTAAGGTAATGACCACCAAAATGACCTGTCACATCGGAATACTGCTCTCCCCTCTGGGCTGGTGCTCCTGCCTCACACCTAGCTCGGCTTCACGCTGTAGAAACCAAAGCATTCAGAATCATTGGAATCTCTCGCGATGAAGCTAACTCCGAGGGCCTTTCACTCACTCACCGCAGGCAGGTTGGTGGTCTTTGTCTTCTACCGACTCCTCTCCGGCCTTGCTCCCCCAGTTCTCTCTGTGCTATGTCCCCCAAATATTCATACAGGTCGCACAAGATCTGCCAGCAACCCTCTTATGGTGAAATTGCCAAAATCAAGACTCTCTGCTCACCTTCACTCTTTCATTCCTCTTTCTCCCACCTCTGGAACTAACTCCCTCACTCGTTCAATCCCACTCTTCTCTCCAAGTCTTTAAAACAGCTGTTCACCACCATCTCTTATCTTCCCCAATCCAAAACCTTGATCTTTTCTACCCCCGTTAATTCACCCCAGATCCACTTTCTTGAAATACCGACTTCTTTCCTGGAAGCCCTAGCAGTGTCTATGTGTTTTATACCTCTCCCTCCCCACCCCCCTTCCCATGCCTCCTCCCCCCAAGCCCTCTCCCTCCCACAGATCTCCTGATGTCCCTGTTTTCTACTGCTGTACTTGTGTGCTTCCCTCTCTCTCCCCATCTCGTCTCCCACTCCCTTTATTATATGTTTTAGGTGTCCGTTTTTTTTGTGATTAATGTTTGCTTTTACACGAGTCTCGATCTTGTTTGCAAAAAAGAAAAAAAGAAAAAAAAAGCCTTCTACCAGTGTGTTACCTTCAGAATATTTGTTATTATTCTTAAATTAATTATCATGATTCTCTAAACATGCATATTAATTATCATTATTCACAATTATATTTGTATCAAGTATGTAACGTAAAGGAAAGGCAGCGGGTCCGACTGGATTCTTAGTCAAGATGACACAGGTGTCTGGCGATGTAAGAATTAAGTGGATGATGATGTTTTGTGGAGAGATCTGGGAAGAAGGAATTATATGAAGATTGAACAAATAGCACGATCGTACAATTTTTCAAGATGAAGGGAAAATCTTTCTGGGTGCGGTTGCCACAACGTTTTGAGCCTTGCAGCCTTTCACACAGTTTTCTCTCTCCCTCGTTCTCTTTGGAAGTAGGCATATCAACAAAAGTGCCAATGGCTCTTTTCAGGCCTATCTGGCATTTTATACCTCACACCCTCATCTAACACCCTCACACTTCACCCTCGCACTTCACCTTCAGCACTTCTCCACACACTCATATCACCAACCCTGTTCAGCCACATGTGAGCTGGTTCACGTGCGGGTAAGAGTGGGGTCGACCCCACACCACATCGCTCTCACTTTGTGTCTATTCTCTCGCTCGTCATATTTTTCCTGGAATGAGAGTGGCTGTGCCTGTGTATTTTGACTGATTTTTTACTTTTGAATTTTTTCTTGTGTATTTTGACTAAGTTGATTGATTAATGGCTTATATGCATAGATAAGGCTTTTCTTTTTGTGACGTGGTTTGACCTGTCGGACCTGTAAATACGTGTCTTTGTGAAATTAGAATCACTTTCAAACTGCCCAGTTGTCAGTTTCCATTGGATAGACATAGTGTGCTGCAAACAAGGAATTCTCCCAAGTTGTTTCATTATGAGTAGTTGGGAACCAACGTGTAAACCTACGGTAACACGCTTGGCCATATCCTGGAATTGGTTAAGTGTTGGGAAGCACAGTTTCCCATCTGAGGTGTTTAATTTGCCAGGAAGGTAAAGTGGGATTTGGCCACTGGACCCTACTTCAATTATAGTAGGATCAATATGCCACATGACCCCAAAAAATTGCAAGAAAACGTTTTATGGTATTTTTTTGTTTTATTAGGTCTACAGAACAACATATTAAAAGTTGCCAAAAAATGGACTACCAGAAAGGGTTTAAATATGGCATTAGTAAAAATAACTAAATGTATGATTGACATAAAAACAAAAACTGTCTAAAATACTCTGAAATACCAAAAGAGTTACATAAACAGTCTACCCTCGAGAAATTATTTTCGTTCTGTAGAGCGTATGTACCTTCCCCGATTATTTAGTCTTCATTCTCATCATCTGAAACTGGCTCAGTAGCCACACTACCGCAATTGCCTTCTTGGCAAGGTCTGCAAGCTCTGGTGCATTCAAGGCCATGTTTTTTTTGCAGCTACATTTCAGTATGCTGCAACCTGTAGTGCAGTTGCAGTGGATCATTTTGAGCAGAACGTCTGGCGCAGGGTTATTGTGCATCATGAGTGGAATAAGTCTGTCCCCTTGCATGTCCCAACCCCATTCAGTAGGGTCCATGCCGTCTTCCTTGTCCATCCAAATCATGACTTGTAGGTACGTCCGCCGAGAGTGAAGGTTTGTGGCCGAGGTTGTTGGAGGCAGTCTTTTGGATGTCACGAAGGTCTTTGCTGTGGCCTCTTTCTTGCAAAGGAGCTTGTAGCATAATGATGCTAAAGAGTCAGATTGGGTCCCGTTAAACAAGGACACCATCGCCTTGCAACCAGTGGTTTCTACAGTAAATTGATCTACCATTGGTGCGCAAAAGACCTGTGAACAGGCATGCAAGACAGATTCACCCTTGATGACCTTTTGGAAAACAGATTAACATAGTATATTGTATGTCAAGTTCTTGAATGGGGATCTCAAATCCTGGCTCAACTGCAATGACTTTAGCTGCGATCTGGTGCATCAGACACTGACAAACAAGGACGTGTCCCCGAAATGCGCGCTGCCAAACAAGGAGGTGTCCCCGAAATGCGCGCTGCACAGCTTTTCCCTTCATCATGTGCACCATAGCGTTTTCACCGTAAATCGTCTCCAAGACGTCTTTCAGGCCACTTCCATTCATCAGTACTCGTATGGCCCCAACAGATTCATGAAGGTATGGAGGGTCCCAAGTAACAGCACAACATCTCTAACTAACATCTGGAACCTCATGTATTAACTCGGAAGCTTTCCAAAAGAGTGGCTGGTCGAAAGTGACAAATGGTGGGGTGTTATGCTTAGAAGCAAGTTTGCAAATGTACTTTAGTGTGGAGAAGATACATGTCTTGTCACCAGGGTACATATCAATCATCGGTAGAAAAACTACCGAAGACTGTCCAGGATAGTCACAGTCCTTTTGTAGTACATGCATCATTCCTTTCCAATTTGGTACTGGTTGAGTGAGGCGAAAGGACATCTCCCACATTATGTCAATGTTGTGGTCCAGTTCATTTAGGAATGGCAGGGGCTGAAATTCCGCAAAATCGTATTCAATGATATCCACTTTTGTCTGGTCAATGATGATGTTCAAGTCGGACAGTTTGGATCTGAGAACCGAGTGATCGACGTGTTGGCCTGGCGTTACGCCTTTCCATCTAGGGTCACAATGTTGTGGTCGATGTTATCTGCTGCAAACAACAGCATCATATCCAGTATGTTGACGCCACCTAAAACATCAGGAGCGACTGAAGAAGAGGCATTTTCTTCAAACCTTTGCACTTCTGAGTATGAGGAGCAATAACCCATGGCAGAAAGACTGTCTGTAAAAAACCTTGATCGGAAGTGATGTTGCATTTGGACAGCGAGCCCAAGTTGTAATGGTGCTATCACAGTCCTTGGTGCTATCACAGTGCTATCAAGTTGTAATGGTGCTACCACAGTCCTAGGACGCACTGCTTGAACAATTGTGTGCCCAATTCTCGCTTCTTTCTGATGGGTGTCCTTTCCAACGAGAAGATGTTGAAGCAGACAACGCAAGCTCGGGGAAACATGGTCTATGGCAGACTCCAGTTTAAGGTCTGTAGCTTTCGGATACTTGTCTTTTAAACGTGGAACCAAGGTTTTTAGATCACCTTTGATGGGTTTGGCGGTGGTTTCTATGAGGCCTCTCTTCTGGGCATCCTCGTCGTCATCGTGCGTCCTGTTGAAGTAATTACGTAGGATTTTTGTAGTTTTCTCTTGAAAAGTCACAATATCATTTAGCCGCTCACCTTCAGCCACGAATACATCCCGGCGAATACGAATACGTCTCTGGACAGTAGTGGCCCAGTCATCACTTCGTGTTTTACAGTGTGGCAGTATCTTGTCCACAAAGTTACATGTTCTAACACAGCTATAGGCATCGTAATCAACACTAATTTTGCTCAACACAACTTGGTTCCCACAGCATAAGTTGTCTGTTGCACTATGGTACGGTCCATTCAAGAGGATTGCACTTCTCTTGATGGATTTGGTTTGATCGAACTTACCTTTCTTATGTTTCTCAATGTTCCTTTTGTTTATGTAATTCATACGGCAAGACCTGTGCACTCCAGTTCCAGCTGTTACAATGATGTCATCTCCTCTCTCGACACTTTCCCTGTTTATGCCATCAGCTCCTTTCCTATCGATGTCGACCCTGTCTTCACTTCGTAACTCCTTCTGGCACAAAGGGCAGTTGGGTGCTTGCTCCGCACTCATTTTCACGACCTGAAACAAAAAAGAGGAAGTTTTAGCATCAATGACGTAATGACGTCACATGGGATAGTTTTGTGAGCATCAGGAATTATAACTTTACTGAAATAATGATACGTAGAGATAATTTTTACATTTAACCCTTTGAGTCATTAATTATTTTTATGATGAAATTAATGTTTTTTTTGCATTATTTTCTTTATTTAGGATGTATTTAGCTCACTGAAAGTCATATTACCCCCCAAAATATTAACCTCAAAGGGTTAAAATGCTTGGAAAGTGTTCAATTCACCAGATATGAGTACATGTCAGACATGTTCTAAAATTGGCTGCCATCTTTTTCTAACCTCATATCTAGACCCTTTCTGGTAGTCCATTCTTTGGCCACTTTTAATATGTTGTTCTGCAGACCTAATATAAAAGAAAGAATACCATAAAACGTTTTCTTGCAAGTTTTTTGGGGTACGCGGCAATTTTTCATATATTTTGACTCCACGATTAAGCTTCTCAGATGGCATCTGTGGTTGCTTCGCAACCCATCGCATCGTGGAGTTAGCTGCGGGGTGGTGGCTTCAGGATTGCTATCTTGGAAATCGATTGTAGGAACTCACATCATAATCCACCCAGAGCGGAATCCGTAACAATATTATTAGCGATGATATAATGCCAGATAATTACTTGGGAAAGAAAAGGAAACTCACATTTTCATTCACCTCAGGAAAGCATCTGAGTACCAAGAGCAGTTGTTGAATGAGCTCTCAGAAGGCAATTTCTGCCTGAAGAAATGCTAAAGGTAGTTTTGGGAATGTATTAAAAAAAAAATCAAGAACACCGGTAAAAACCAATTTGGGATGCACTCAAATTATTGAATGCAAGGTAGGATTACCCTAGGAATGAGTTCAAATTCCTCTACTGTTTGTAATAGTGATGGACGAATTGAAGAAGAATGGAAGGTTGCGAATCCCATGCAAGTTATTGTACATAGATGACTTGGTATTGAATGATGAAAGTGGAAAACAAAAGCAAAAGTTGTTTCAAAAATGAAAAAGTGTAATGGAGAAGAAAGGTTTACATGTTAACGTTAAAAAACGAAGGTTATGGTGAGCGGTGAAAAAGGAGAAAGAAAAGAAAGTGGACAATGTCCTTGTTCGATATGCGGAATCAGAGATGGAAGGAATTCGATTCAACATCGGCAGTATTATAGATGGATTTGATTCGATCTTTTGATCTCTGATTTGATCTCTCCGACTGTTTGGAAAATCCTCTCTATCTCTTTGCTGATGACTCCACTATCTGCCGCTCCATTCCTCATCCCTCAGATCGGCAGTCTGCAGCCTCCTCACTCTCTGCAGACCTGGACAAAATCACAGACTGGTCAAACAAGTGGAACATGTCTTTCAATCCTGACAAATCTCACACTCTTACGATGTCTCTCCGAAAAAACCGACTGGAGAACCCTCCCATCGACTTTGTCCAAGTCCTTCACGAACCAGCTATCAATGCCTGACGTTCAACTGAAAGTAGCACAGAAATGTGGAATTTCGTGAAAAATAATTAACAATGACATTGTTTGCAATAATAATTAATTAATTAACAATAATTATTGTAATTACAATAATAATTTACAATATTTTACAATAATAATACTTACAATAATAATACACCAAATTATAATACTTACAATATAATAATATATATAATATTAATATAATAATATATAATAATTAATATAATATAATAATAAATATAATACTTACAATATAATATTTACAATAAATTACAATAATAATACAATTTACAATAATAATAATTTACAAGAATAATTTACACTAATAATAATAATAATTAATTTACAATAATAATTA
The DNA here is from genome assembly GCF_964187855.1 of Myxine glutinosa. NCBI lineage: Eukaryota > Metazoa > Chordata > Myxini > Myxiniformes > Myxinidae > Myxine > Myxine glutinosa. The sequence goes on along the minus strand of NC_136272.1, from coordinate 40,118,099 downwards.
CATCATTTAATAATTACTGGTAACTGGTATCCCCACCCAGGTCATACTATCCTCTCCAACAAAAGTATCAAACAAGCCTGGCTACGCCGTTGTTAGACTATTGGTCTTGATTTTGTAACATTTAAGTAATATTGATGTCTTGTTAATACATTTAAAAAGTAGTTATCACTCTTTATAATCATCATCAATGTATCATACTCTCAACAGAACGTCAGTGTGGCCGAAGCAGCTTCTTCGCATTGAAGGGTTATGCTGGGTGGTCAGGAATATTGCCAAAGTGTCTGTGGATGGTTTGCCGTTGCCTTCGCAGCAGTCTTTGGGGGCAGGTATGTTTGTAAATTGTTCATGGTGCCAGTGATAAGTTGTCTAATCTTGGTGAAAGACAACGTGCGACATTTAAGGTCCACCAACAAGCAGTGCTGGCAGACGGATGTCACGCATATTGATGCCTCGCCCTGCATGCGAAACACCAGGGTGATAGTTTATAGTTGGCTCGGGATTCAAAACCAGACGAGACAGCTCAAAGGTGTGCATACCTCTAGGCTATCGTGCCAGCCCATGTAATCAACAGCAAGTGCTTAATTACTGCGAGATTGGCTGCACTGCCTCTGGGGAAGATTTCGTCATTGCTTTGTTTTATTTCTTTCTGAAGATGCACTTTCTGAATAGTTTACTGTTTGGAATTTCTCAACTGCAGAAAATGTGCTTTCCAAAAGTTGCTTTAATTTTGTTTTTTAATCGATGCAGTTATACTACTCAAAATGTGAAATAAAAGTTTTATATCGCATTTTCAGCAAATTTCGTCAACGTGAGGGTTAAACCAACTTTGTTTCAGAAACAGATGTCTCCTCCAACAAGATGTGAAAAAGGGTCAACCCATCACCGGACGACGATTGAATGCCAGAGATTATTTGGTGTATCAGACCCAAGCGATTGCATCCAGTGGTACGTCTCGCCAGCCCAGCACATCCCCTATCAGATCATCTCATGATAACACGACTTTCACTAGCAATCTAAAGTCACGTGTAGGTGGGTAGATAATAATGCAGTTCTTAATCTGCATAGATTTTGATTGTGGATTTTGTATGTTTATTTATTAACTTGGTGACACGTTTTCAGTTAAACTTAGGAAATTGTGATTTCCTTGTGTGATACTAGTGAGGCATAACGTGGTGTGATCAAAACATATATGTATATATACATGTATATAGTGCCTATAGAAAGTCTATATCCCCTTTCAAATCTTTCACCTTTTGTTACCTTATAGCCTGGAATTAAAATGCATTAAATGAAAATTTTCCCACCTTTATTTACACATCGTAATCCACAACTTCGAAGTGAAAAACTAATTCTACAAATTTCAGAAAATTAATTAAAAATACAAACCCACAATATCTTGGTTGGATAAGTGTCCACCTCCCTTATAATAGCAATTGTAAATTAGCTCAGGTGTAACCAATCACCTTCGAGATCACTCACCAAGTTAATTGGTCTCCTCTTGTGTTAAATTGTAGTGGTTGAGATTATTTCAGAGTAAAATCAGCTGTTCCTGTAGGTTTCCTCTGCTGGGTAGTGCATTTCACAGCAAAGACTCAACCATGAGCACCAAGGAGCTTTCAAAAGATCTCCGGCATAAAGTTGTGGAAAGGCACAGATGAGGGGATGGGTATTAAAATTATTGGAGTATCCCTTGGAGCACAGTCAAGACAATCATTAGGAAGTGGAAGGTATATGGTACCACTGAGACCCTGCCTAGATCAGGCCGTCCCTCCAAACTGGATGACCGAGCAAGGAGGAGACTGATCAGAGAGGCCACCAAGAGGCCAATGGTAACTTTGAAAGAGCTACAGGCCTTTATGGCAAAGATTGGTCACTGTGTCCATGTGACAACAATATCCCAAGCACTCCACAAGTCTGGCCAAGAAGGAAGCCATTACTCAAAAAAGCCCACCTTGAGTCATTTGAGTTATGCAAAGAAACCACTCCGGAGATTCTGAAGCCATGCGGCAAAAGGTTTTGTGGTCTGACGAAACCAAGATGGAACTTTTTGGCCTAAATGCAAAACGTTACGTTTGGCGCAAACCCAGCACAGTAAATCACTCAAAGAACACCATCCCTACAGGGAAGCATGGTGGTGGTGGCATCATGTTATGGGGATGTTTTTCATCAGCAGGGACTGGGGCACTTGTCAGGATAGAAGGGGAAATGGATGGAAGCAAAATACAGAAACATCCTAGCGGAAAACCTGCTGCCCTCTGCAAGAAAGCTGAAATTGGGACGGAAGTTCACCTTTCAGCATGACAACGACCCGAAGCACACAGCGAAAGGTACACTGGAGTGGATGGGGAACAAAAAGATAAATGTCCTTGAGTGACCCAGTCAGAGCGCCGACCTGAATCCAATCAAAAATCTGTGGCTTGACTCGAATATTGCTGTCCATCAACACTCTTTCTTGAAACTTAATTGAGCTTGAACAGTTTTATACAGAAGAATGGGCAAATATTGCCCAATCAATGTGTGCAAAGTTGGTAGAGACCAATCCCAACAGATTCACAGCTGTAATTGCTGTCAAAGGTGCTTCCACCAAGTATAACCAAGTATTAACACCAAGTATTAACTTCCGCATAAGTACTGATGTGTGTGTGTGTGTGTGTGTGTGTATATATATATATATATATATATATATATATATATATATATATATATATATACATATGTATGTATGTATTAGACCTCCTTCTATTCTATGTGATTAATGAATCACACAACGTGGGAGACACCAGGATGGCAGTTTATAACTGGGTCAACACTCGAACCCAGGCTAGACAGCTGAGAGGTGAGTTATACATCAATAGATTACCTGCGCTTGTAAGATAGCCCAGAGATATGTGCACCTCCCTCTGAGCTGTCTAGCCTGGATTTCAATCTCCACCCAGGTATAAACTACCATCCTGGTGTTGCTCATGCAAGGCGAACCTTCGGCGTGTGCTGGACGATAGAGATCCAAAACCTAGCACCTCCAGTCGAACGCAAGGCCCGTCTATCTGGTTTGCGAAAGACTTGGGCCAAAAACGTTTCCCGATCCCTTAAGTAGATGGGAATGGGAATAATTGCAGTACTCAAAGTAGTCGCTGATGGATCGATTTACAACAACTTATCTAATAATCGTTTTTCGTGTGGCCCCAACAATGGCGGCTAATTCCTTTTGGTGCCATACTGGCCTTGGGTGTGCGCTCGTCGTGTTTCCTGGGCCGACTATTGACAGGTGACCGAGATATTAAAGTACTCAGGACCGAGGCCAGAGGTGGATAATTTCACTCGAACATAACTCGGTATTACTCAATCAGATGTGCTAGGCCCCAGATGCCTGCGAGGAGGCCTGTGCACACTCATCAATGGCTTCTGTAATTGTTACATCAGGATTATTTCACCAAATTTCATGGTTTACATCTTCAAACACTTTACATTATTACAGAGGTTCAACGCGCAGCTATTTGGATAAATTACACGTCCAGATCACGTTACAAATACGAGATGACATCGGCAGCCTCTGTAATTTGTAAGACGGAACATGTCACTACAGCACGTGCTCACGTTTATAGGCGGCACACACCTCGCTAAACAGTGTACCTGCCTGGGATAAGTCCCACTTCATCCAATCTTAGGCACTCACTTATATTAACAGTCGTGCGCTCGTTTCAACTTTGGGACAAGGAGTTCGCGGAGAGAAATGTTGTCTTCGTCCAATGCAATTTTTTTTTTCGTAATCATCGGCTGGATTGTGCTACTGCCTTTCGCCTAAGATGTGAAGCCTGTCGTCCTGTATCTGCTTGCACTCACCAAGTTACATAGTTTCATGAAAGTGACAGCATCCTGGATTCCGCAGGGTTCCGTCGTTCCAGTTTCTCTGCTCCATGAGGACATGGCGAGTGTTAATGAAATGCTGTCCTTGTGATTCTTACCTCCGTCAACGAAGGTGGATGGAGGTTATGTTTTCACCCCCGTCTGTCTGTCTGTTTGTCCGTTTGTCTGTGAACAAAATATCTCAAAAAGTTGTGGACGGATTCGGACGGAATTTGGTAGAGAGGTAGCCTATGTCAAAAGGACGAAATGATTAGATTTTGGTGAAGATCCGGATTCGGATCCGGCTAGTATAATTTTAAAGTGATTTTTCACCATTGGAAGATAGGGACAAAAAGGATACATAGCAAGATATCTCAAATAGTTGTGGACAGATTTGGACGAAACATGGAAGACCGGTTGGGTGTCTGACAAGGACGATTCGATTCGAATTTGGTGAAGATCTGAATATGGATTCGGATTTGAGAATTATTTAATTATTAAGTGATCTTCACCATTGGGAGATAGTGCCAAAAACGATACATAGCACGATATCTCAAAAAGTTGTTGATGCATTTGGACGAAACTTGGTGGACAGGTTGTGTATGTGACAAGGAAGAATCGATTCAATTTTGGTGAAGATCTGAATATGGATTCGGATTTGATAATTATTTAATTATTAAGTGATCTTCGCCATTGGGAGATGTGGCCAAAAACGATACATAGCACGATATCTCAAAAAGTTGTTGATGCATTTGGACGAAACTTGGTGGACAGGTTGTGTATGTGACAAGGAAGAATCGATTCAATTTTGGTGAAGATCCGGATCCAGCTAGTAGAAGTTTTTAATTGATTCTTCACCATTGAGTGATATGGCCAACCAGGCGGAGGCATGCTCTCGACTGAGTACCGTTCTAGTTCACTGTGAAGTCACTTTAAACCCTTCTATCCCAAGGTGTAATGTCCTTTCCTTTGATCCCTGGTGCACAGTACTCTAAAAAGCGCAGGTGCTGACGAAGCACTTTCTGGCGTTAAAGTTAAATTTATTTATTAAAAAGTTAATTTTAAATAATTTATTAAGTCAAGTGAAAGTTGCGTGCAAATGAGTTCATCATCAAGTGAAGTTTGTAACTCCACTGCGCACAAATACAATTATTTTCGTTGTTTTAATGTTGTTTTAAAGTCACCTTGCGCATCTTCCTCTTGCCACCACCCGCACTCGTCTTGAAATAGTTGTGGTTGCAACTTGCAAGTGTCGTGAGTCCACTTTGCAGATGGCTGAGTGAAGATGGACATGTTTCCCAGTTAAACTCCGTTGTCCTGGAATGCGGATGAATTGATCTGCACTGCATTCCACTCCCAAAACTTTCACAACATCCTCAGTACGGACTATAGTGCGGGCGCATCGCAGCGACAACGCACAGAACAATGACGAGAGCCTCAACAATTGAATGAACATTTCATTTGAGGGCAGACAAAGGATGTTAAATAAATAGTAAAAATACCTAGTTCAAAAAAAAGAGAAGGATAAGTCTCCCTCCAACCCCCCAAAGTGTGCCTGGGGCAATGAATTCACTGGATTCTCTTCCCTAAATTGAGGGCGTTTCTTCACCTTTGGGGGAGTATGACGTCACAAGCGTTGACCTAACTTCGATGGCATGGCTGTACTTCTTGAAATCGTTCTTGAGATTTGCTTTGTCAATAAAAGCGTTAAACTGTAAATATTTTGAATGACTGTCATCTGGAAAACCCGATGGGTGTTATCCCCTGCCAGCCTCCCCCAGCCAATCCCAAAGCGTTCAGTCCTCCCACTAAACATACCCTTTCAAACCAAATGTTGATTGCGTTATTATTCCTGTAATGTGGAGTTGCCATTTCCAATTGACACGGCTTTGGGATGCTGCGAAGCGAGCGAGATAACAGTGGAGATAAGGGGCAAAGTCCGGACCCTTTCAATACACCGCCATTTGTCTGTATCGTGTTTCAGTCTTTGTTCCATCACTAGATGAAGTCCTTTTGAAGAACCTGACTGTCATGGCTCGCGACGGTGAACACGTGATAGAAGGTTGTAAAGACACAGATCTCAGAAGGTTCCCAAAAATAATTTAATCACTCACCTCTCCCCTATGCACACCCACATGCACACACAACGCACACGTACATACACACGTGCACGCACACATACACATGCACACACACACACACACACACACACACACACACACACACACACACACACAGATACACGTACACACACACACACACACACACACACATACACACACACATACACACACACACACACACACACACACACACACACACAGATACACGTACACACACACACAGATACACGTACACACACACACGGATATACACGTACACACACATACACAGATACACGTACACACGCACACACACACACACACACACACACACACACACACACACATACACATACACACACACACACACGTACACATACACGTACACATACACACACACGTACACACACACACACACACACACATACACATACATATTTGTGCGTCTGAGTGGAGGATCTTCAAATTAGGATATTAGCTTTTACCTCACCCTTCATTTTTATCGTCTTACAATTTCTTTCATTAAATCCTTTATTTTTGCATTTCATTCTTGTATTGTGAATTTTCCTTGTCGTGTGTGTTTATTTGTTTGTGGGTTCAAGGAATAAGCCTTGTGGTTCCGTCGTACAGGTAAGACCCTGGTTTTCTTCCCTGCGCGCACCAAAAATAATTCCGCCAAGTTTCGAACTGCCGCCTCGGAGTTAACTGTTCGGCCAATTGTCCAAGGCTGGTCTTCATCGGCCACGGACTTGACAATATTTAATGGAATACCCTTTGGTGGGAACTGTTGTGGTCATGGTTTGGACTTCAGATGACAATGCAAAATGATAATGAAGGTTAATTGTTGATCTCGAGATTGTTTGTTTATGGGTACGGTATAAAATTAGTTTGTACAATTGATGATTGTAGATCATTCTATAATTACCATCATCCACTTATTTATGATATAAAGGAACAAAACGTAGATGAACGTTATGCTATGTTTGATTATGCATTCATACATACTAAAAGCCCGATCACGTCTAATGAATCTCACCCATAAATTGAAGGAATGACCAATTAGTTTCAACCTAATCACTTCAACTGTGCCTAGGACTTAACATAATGAAGACACCAATTACCCTTCCAGTCAAAGAAGCCTGCACACAAAAAAATATCTATTTATATAGAGTATATAATATATTGTTGCGGTTCTACGCTGTCCTCCTTACCCCCTACTAAGGGGGGGGATTAATCCCCTTGTCTTTACTGGGCTTGGCGGAACCGAGACTTGCAACATCCCTTCCGGACACACGCGGAGTAGGGTTTCGGGACCACTTCTCGCTCGTACCTAATTCCCCGCGCTGCCCTGGGAGCAAGGAAACAAGCCTCGCACGAACCACGTGTGGTTTGAGTACGCCGAGCGGATTGCGTACACGTGGTCCGCGCAGTTACCTAGAGGTTGGAACCCGATTAGAGCGGTTGTGCTCGTGCCACGCTTAGTCAAATGAGGAAACCACAGGAACGATCGAATCAGGAAGAACAAAGGTTTTAATTATTCCCACACGTATATACAAGGTTCAGGGATGCAGAGACACAGAGAAACCTTAGACACTCTTAACTTAACCCCAGACAACGGGCCCGTCTCACACTCACACAGGGAATTGCAGATGGGTAGATGTTCCCCCAACGCGTCGACGTGGTCGTCCAGAGATGGTCCCCGTCCGGCTCTCCACGGCCCCGGCACGTCCCGCGAAGATGGTGGCAGGCAAAGGCAGGGACTCGTAGCGTGTCTCCCGAACAAGGCAGATGGTGGGGCGGAACGGCAAAGGGCGGGACTTTTAGCACGGCTGGCGATTACTCAGCCGTTCTCACTCACACGTCTCAAATTCACTGTATATCGGCTTATGCGCATCTGGCTGTGCCCGCGTATCTGTACAGTTCTCACGCGTTGCCAACTCCTCTTTCTCGATCCTCCGAGCTGGTTAGTGTGCGCGAGTTCTCGTGCAAGTTCGTTATAACGATCCTCTTCCGCGCTAGTCCTTCAAGCCCTCCGATGCAAGTCCTCTCTTTGCTGCAGTCCTGTTGAGGGCTTTGCGCAGCAGGTCTTATAGCTATGCCCCCCGAACTTTCTGGAACACTCTCGATCCTTCTCACCACACCCTGTGATGCAACGCCGCCGTCACCACCTCCGAGCTCTGATTGGCGGCTCGTTCTTACCGTCAGCGCTTCCGTCGCTCCGCCCTCGACTCCGCCCCGGTCCTCCTCTGCCTGCCTCTGTGTTAACTCGCCCAATAATGCACCAACGTTAACGCGAAAAGGATTGAGGCTACGGACGTAGGATGATCGGTGGCAGTAGGGCCTATTTTCTTGGCTCTACTCAACGCAGAATTAACATAGGAGAAGGACTAAGCTTACAAATACTGACATAACTATACTATCGCGAGGCTACATGTTGCTTGTGTGACTAACTATGAGGGGCAAATGTTAACCTTTATTAGACTCACTTGACAGGCTCAAAACCGCAACAATATATATATATATATATATATATATATATATATATATTGTTACATATTTATGTGAATGTATGTGAATTACCAGTCAGGTTGCTTCCCGTGTGTATTATATTAAGGGTTGTTGTGATTGGAGGGTCAGGAGCCCTTCTGAACAAGTGGCCGGAAACGGAAGTGGCCGGAAACGGAAGAAGAAAAGACACGAGGAAAAAGGACGGTTATGATTCTTCCTCGCCCACTCCGACGAGAGGTGGGATCGACCTTGCGCTGCGTGAACAAGCGGCGTTCCGAAACCCGTCTGGCGAGAGGAGTTACCTGGACGCGTAACTACCTTTTGACACGGCAAGTCACCGTGAGTGCGTGCACGGAACCAAGCGTCCGGCACAGTTTGCCCCGTCTACAAGGACGCGTACGGGTCGCACGTTGGGGCCTCGCGCGCGTTGCAAACCGCGCTTGGTTTTGCCCCGTCTACAAGGACGCGTACGGGTCGCACTTTGGGGCCTCGCGCGCGTTGGAAGCCGCGCTGGGTTTTGCCCCGTTGCTTGGCAAGGAGGTGTGCGCTGCAGCAGCTGTCCCCGGTACGATACCTGCCCGGTGGAGGAACGTCCACCCGGGGTTCGTTCAACCGCCCGAGTGCGGAGACGCCGACCAGTAGCAGTATCTTGGTCCGGAGGGGCCCAGAGACATTGTGAGGAGCAGAGACCGAAAGGGGGTGTGAGTACTCACCGGGACACACATGTATAAGATGGCCATCTTAATCATAGGGAATTGATTGTGAATTGGGAATTGGTGATGATTATGTATTGTTGATTGCTCGGGGAAAATCTCCGTGGTTGTGTCCTTGAAATATTGTTGATGGTGGTGTCATTGAAATTGTTTGGTATCATTACCATTGAAATATATCCTTGAACGTCAGTTGTCTCTTGGGTGAAATTCATATGGCTTGCGTGGCGAAAGCGCATATATAATACAGCTTTCTGGCGAAGTTCCTCACGGTCCGGGGGTCACTGAGACCAGGTATTCACCGAGGGGACCACGTAACAGAATTGGGGGCTCGTCCAAATTACGATTTGCGGTTTCGCAATTGGGTCTACGTCCGGGATTTAAAATTGTATAAAATAATATAATAATAATTTTTATTAATTAAAATTTATTAATTAATTATTAATTGGTAAATTTTTTTTTTGAGAAATTGGGGTAAAATCTTGGGTGAAGGTTAACAGGTGTTAACGATAGGCACCATGGCGTTTGTGGCACAGAACTTTGGGGTAACACCGAGTGAGGCACAGTTCCGAGCGTTGCTAAAGTCGGACCTCTTGAAATTGGCCAAACATTTTAACTTGGAGGTCCGAACTAATTTGAGGAAGGCAGAGTTGCAGGCCACGGTGATACAATCTATGGTGGGATTAGGAACATGGGACGAGTTAGCCTGGGAGTGGCTACCCGAAGAACCAGAAGACGTTGAGCTCCGGAAACTGGAGTTGCAGTTACGGAGCCAGGAACGGATTAAAGAAGAAGAAAGGAAAGCAGAAAAGGAAAGAGCAGAAGAAGAAAGGAAAGCAGAAGAGAGGAGGGAAGAGAAACAAGCGGAGGAAAGGAGAGTGGAACGAGAACTCCAGGAAAGGTTAAAAGAAGAAGAAAGGAAAGCAGAAGCAGAGGAAAGGAGAGTGGAACGAGAACTCCAGGAAAGGTTAAAAGAAGAAGAAAGGAAAGCAGAAGCGAGGAGAGAAGAGAAACAAGCGGAGGAAAGGAGAGTGGAACGAGAACTCCAGGAAAGGTTAAAAGAAGAAGAAAGGAAAGCAGAAGCGAGGAGAGAAGAGAAACAAGCAGAGGAAAGGAGAGTGGAACAAGAACTCCAGGAAAGGTTAGAAGACAAAAAAGCAGAGGAAAGGAGAGGGGAACGAGAACTCCAGGAAAGGTTGGAAGAGAAAACAGCACAAGAAAGAACCGAGGAAAGGAGAGTGGAAAGAGAACTCCAGGAAAGAAGAGAAAAGGAACAAGCAGAGGAAAGGAGAGCTGCAAGGGACCTCGAAGCAGAGGAGAGAAAAGCGGAAAGGGAATTAAAGGAACGTGACATGGAGCTTCAGCAAGAAATCAAATTCAAGGAGCTGGAGTTAATGAGAGAACGGGGAGAGGCACCACCCTTGCTGACGGGGTCGACACCTAACCAGAAAACCTGGGATGTGGGCAGACATGTGAGGCTGGTTCCACCGTTCAGTGAAAAGGAAGTCGCGAAATTTTTTCCACACTTTGAGAAAGTGGCTCGACAATTAAACTGGCCGGAGGAGGCATGGACCATACTCGTGCAAAGTGTGCTGGTGGGGAAAGCTCAGGAAATTTATTCGGCGCTACCAATGGACCAATGTGCAGATTATGAGGTACTGAAGAAGCACATCCTCAAAGCCTATGAGTTGGTTCCGGAAGCTTACAGGCAAAAATTCAGGAATGCCAGGAAGAGGGAGAGTGAGACCCATGTGGAGTTTGCCAGAGTGAAAGAAAACATGTTTGATCGGTGGTGTGAGTCAAAAGGAGTCGGGAAAGACTTCGAAACATTGCGGGACTTGATCCTGGTGGAGGAATTCCAGCAGTGTGTCCACGAGGACATCAAAGTGTACCTGCAGGAAAAGAAAGTACCGAAGTTGTGGGACGCAGCCACCATGGCAGATGATTATGCCTTAACCCACCGAATAAGGGTCCACGAACCTAACTCCTCGCCTAGATCTCCGCAGGGGAGGTGGGGAACAGCAGGTGCGGAGAACGACCATACATGGCGGCGGCCTCGAGATGATTATGGGGACAACTATGATACCCCACCGGTTCGAAATCGGAGGGATGAGGGCCCAAGACAAACTTATAGTTCGGGGGGCCCGAGGCAGACCACGAGTTTTTCCTCCGGGCCTACTTGCGCTTTTTGCAAGAAACCTGGACACTTGATGTCCAGTTGTTACCGCATGAAAAGCGAAGACCCACAGCGGAGTCCGACTACTACGACTCCAAACGCAATGGCCATTGTGAGAAATCACCATCAAAAGGGTTACCAACCATTTATTTCAGAGGGGTTTGTGTCACGGGATGGAGCCTCGACTAACCGGAAACCGGTTAGGATATTGAGGGACACAGGGGCACATCAATCTTTAATGCTTGAAGGCATTTTGCCATGGTCCGAGGAGACGGCAACGGGGGATAGTGTTCGTTTACAGGGGATCGGGGGCGGTGTGAGTGCTCCCCTTCATGTCATCCATTTGGAGTCCGATTTGGTGTCAGGACCGGTCACCGTCGGTTTACAAGCCACGCTTCCTGTAGAGGGTGTATCTGTGGTTATCGGGAATGATTTGGCCGGGGGTCAAGTTTATGGTAACCTGAGGGTTGGTAAAGAGCCCAGCAGGGAAAATAACGCCACACCAGCTCGGGATGGCGACAAAAGTGCCAAGTTATTTGTAGGGGGACTGAACTTCAAAACAGAGGAAGAAGTTCTGACCTCTGTCTTCAACAGATATGGGCCGCTGGTGGAAGTGCGGTTGGTAAGAGACTGGGAAACGCAACAGTCAAGAGGGTTCGGCTTTGTCACGTTTGCCAGCACAAAAGACGCCAGAGAGGCAGAGAAGAATTGGAATGGCAAGGATTTGGAGGGTCGGACCATAACAGTAGGGAAGGCATTTCGTAGGCGTCGAGAGGTCTACAGGAGAGGACAACTGGGCGGTAGTTTTGGTGGTGGCCGCAATCAATATTATTATAGAGGCTCCCGGAGTTATGGCCGCTCCCGAAGGAAGGATTGGAAAAATGGTGGCCGAGAAGGAGACCGCTATTCATGGGACTACAGGGACCAGTGGTCCCACCCTAATTATTAGGGAAGTTCTGAGAAGTTGAAGCACTGAAGGCGGCGGAGCCGCCGAGCCAAGATTCCTACACGAATTAACCGTGAACGCCGTTCCTAAAGGCGTCCATGTAGTGAACTTTCCTGCACGGACTAACCGTGAACTCCACGTTCCTCAAGGCGCCCATGTAGAGAACTTTCCTGCACGGACTAACCGTGAACTCCGCGTTCCTAAAGGCATCCATGTAGTGAATACTCGGCTTGGCCTCCCGGAAAAAGTGCTATCGAGTTGCTTAACTTTGGATCTTTGATCAACCCCTTAACCTTCATTCCCAAGATACGGACGGTCAAAGTCAGAGGGTCATGAGATGGAGTTTGATTTGGCAGGGACAATGTCGTTGTTGGTACTTAGTCCAGAGGGAGTAATCTGGAGGGGTTGTGGTGAAATTTTGGTTGCTTTATTTTTAAGTGATAACTGTGCCCGGGGGGAACTGATAATGTGGGGGGGGTTGAGTTATCTGGTTGGTTTCTCCAAATTGGCCGGCAAAGAAAGTTTTCGCTGGGTTCAAACTTTCTTTCTTGAAGGGGGGGAGTGTTACATATTTATGTGAATGTATGTGAATTACCAGTCAGGTTGCTTCCCGTGTGTATTATATTAAGGGTTGTTGTGATTGGAGGGTCAGGAGCCCTTCTGAACAAGTGGCCGGAAACGGAAGTGGCCGGAAACGGAAGAAGAAAAGACACGAGGAAAAAGGACGGTTATGATTCTTCCTCGCCCGCTCCGACGAGAGGTGGGATCGACCTTGCGCTGCGTGAACAAGCGGCGTTCCGAAACCCGTCTGGCGAGAGGAGTTACCTGGACGCGTAACTACCTTTTGACACGGCAAGTCACCGTGAGTGCGTGCACGGAACCAAGCGTCCGGCACAGTTTGCCCCGTCTACAAGGACGCGTACGGGTCGCACGTTGGGGCCTCGCGCGCGTTGCAAACCGCGCTTGGTTTTGCCCCGTCTACAAGGACGCGTACGGGTCGCACTTTGGGGCCTCGCGCGCGTTGGAAGCCGCGCTGGGTTTTGCCCCGTTGCTTGGCAAGGAGGTGTGCGCTGCAGCAGCTGTCCCCGGTACGATACCTGCCCGGTGGAGGAACGTCCACCCGGGGTTCGTTCAACCGCCCGAGTGCGGAGACGCCGACCAGTAGCAGTATCTTGGTCCGGAGGGGCCCAGAGACATTGTGAGGAGCAGAGACCGAAAGGGGGTGTGAGTACTCACCGGGACACACATGTATAAGATGGCCATCTTAATCATAGGGAATTGATTGTGAATTGGGAATTGGTGATGATTATGTATTGTTGATTGCTCGGGGAAAATCTCCGTGGTTGTGTCCTTGAAATATTGTTGATGGTGGTGTCATTGAAATTGTTTGGTATCATTACCATTGAAATATATCCTTGAACGTCAGTTGTCTCTTGGGTGAAATTCATATGGCTTGCGTGGCGAAAGCGCATATATAATACAGCTTTCTGGCGAAGTTCCTCACGGTCCGGGGGTCACTGAGACCAGGTATTCACCGAGGGGACCACGTAACAGAATATATATATATATATATGTACAGTGCATTCAGAAAGTATTCAGACCCCTTCACTTTGTTCACATTTTGTTATGTTGTAGCCTTATGCTGAAATCGTTTAAATTCATTTTTTCCTCATCAATCTACACTCAATACCCCATAATGACAAAGAGAAAACAGGATGTTAGAAAGTTTTGCAAATTTATTTAAAAGAAAAAACTGAAATATCACATTGACATAAGTATTCAGACCCTTTGCTATGACACTTGAAATTTACCTCAGGTGCCTCCCATTTCTTTTGATCATCTTTGAGATGTTTCTACGCCTTGATTGGAGTCCACCTGTGGTAAATTCAATTGATTGGACATGATTTGGAAAGGCACACACCTGTCTATATAAGGTCTCACAGCTGATTGCATATCAGAGCAAAAACCAAGCCATGAGGTCGAAGGAACTGCCTGCAGAGCTCAGAGACAGGATTGTGTCGAGGCACAGATCTGGGGAAGCCTACAAAAAAAAATCTCTGCTGTATTGAAGGTTCCCAAGGGCACAGTGGCCTCCATAATTCTTAAATAGAAGAAGTTTGGAACAACCAGGACTCTTCCTCGAGCTGGCCGCCCGGCTAAACTGAGCAATCAGGGGAGAAGGGCCTTGGTAAGTGAGGTGACCAAGAACCCGAAGGTCACTCTGGCTGAGCTCCAGAGATCCTGTGTGGAGATGGGAGAAACTTCCAGGACAACCATCACTGCAACACTCCACCGATCTGCGCTTTATGGCAGAGTGGCCGGACGGAAGCCAAACAGTTCAATCTTGGTTTCATCAGACCACAGAATCTTGTTTCTCACAGTCTGAGAGTCCTTTAGGTGCTTTTTTTTACAAACTCCAAGAGGGGTTTCATGTGTCTTTCACTGAGGAGAGGCTTCCGTCTGTGTGTGCGTGTGAGTGTGTGAATACAGTATACTAGTTGATGCGCCCAGGGTTGTTCGGTGCTGTTCTAATGTTCTCGGCATTTTAAAGAAATCAAATTTTGATTTTTTTTTCTATCTTTTGTGGGGGCCGAAACACTTCCCTACACCCACGAAGTAATGGGGTCAGGGATCATTTAAAATTACCTTTCACACACCTACAAAGGCATATAAGCACTGGTCTGACACAGAGGAACCTCTCAAGGTCTGACACAGATCCGTTTGGCAATCTCTGAGAAAAATGGCGACACAGACAGACAGACAGACGTCAGACAGACAGACACACAAGCGGCTCTCTTATAGTATAGACATGTACTAAGCCTGATATTGGTTTCACGGTTAAGGTGTCTGGCTTGAGGTCTTCAGGTACTGAATTCGAGGCCCTGTCCACCGTTGAATTAACACCAGGTGGGTTGACTCAGCCTGTCATCCTTCCAAGGTGGGCAAAATGAGTACCAGGTATCTTACTGTTAATGGGCATTGCATCAGCGGCACATCTGTGCCCCCCGAAAATGATGCAGCCAATCAGCCACAAGCTGCACACGAGCCACCACCATATACGACATATACTGTGTATTCTCACAAAGCATTGTGTGCTTAGTGTGTGGGAACATTTTGCCCTGAATATTTCACGAACCATTGGCCATGCCCAACGTTTGACAGCTTCTTCGGTCAAAAGTCAAGAAACATCCAACATACAGTTTACAAACTTTCCCTCCATTATCTACGGTGTAGATGTCACCTGTCGTAATCCAAAGTAAACAAGCATTACGCCTAGGTCCCCCATCGGTGAAGTGATGTCAGTTGACAAAGTGGAAGACGCAAGGCGGCCATCTTGGATTTTGACGTGCCGACCCAATTTTCAATAGCGTTCTTCCTTATGCCTAGATACACCCACACACCAGATCAGACGTTAGTAGATCGTTTATTTTTCAAGATACTCCGCTCACAAGGTTCAGACATACATGGCGGCGGCCATCTTGGATTTTGACGTGGAGACCCAATTTTCAATAGGTTTCTTCCTTATGCGTAGGTACACCCACACACCAGATTAGAAGTTAGTAGTTCGTTTATTTTTCAAGATATTCCGCTCACAAGGTTCAGACATATATATGGTGGCGGCCATCTTGGATTTTGACGTGGCGACCCAATTTTCAATAGCGTTCTTCCTTATGCCTAGTTGCACCCACACACCAAATTAGAATTCGGTCCTTCGCTTACGCACGCACGCACGTCCGCACGCACGCACGGACGGACGGACGCACGCACGGACGGACGGACGCACACACGGACGGAGGGGAAAACCATTGCCCCCCTTTCGGTCCGCGGTGCGACGGGGGACAATAATCTACTGTATAAGCAACTCCACTGAAGGAGGAGGCCATTAATTGGCTCATCATGCCAGCTTATTATAAGATCCCATTTTGTGATCCAATCTTTTTTGTGTTGTGTAACTGATTGCCAAAGCACTAAGTGTTTGGTTCCTTTGTTCATCCATGGAGTATAAAATCTATGATAAAGAAAAAGCAACTCACCTGCGTTGATCTTGAACAGGTTCTTTGACTCCGAGTCGTTTCCACGATATCAGGTGTGCGGTCACGTGATACGTGTCTTGCAGGATGATTTCGTTGTGATCAAAACCATTTTTTAACGTCACGATGGTGAAGAATTTCAGGTGATGGTCCTTGTCAAAGGTACAAAGGCGGCGAAGCAAAGAAAGAGACATCATCAGGTTTTTTTTCATCACAGTCGGCCTGGGATGTTTACAAGCGAGCTGCGGTTCAACCACATCCATACATCCAGCCAATCAAGTGGCATTACCTCAATGTCCAGGTAAGCGGTGCGAAGCGAGAGGTGAAGATGAAGAGTGCATTCCTGGAGTGGCACGTGAAAGCGTCTATTGGCCTGGATGTGTGAGCTGTAATTGTATGTTTGTGCCCCTCCATCCTTCACCTGCTGCTCCACATCACTGTAATTATTCGTGTCACCACATTAAAAAGAACCTTTCACATAAAAGGCAGAGTTCCTGCTGCTTGGTGTTTCCTTCTGTGCGTGGAATGCCTCGTGAGAGTCGCTTGGATGTTTATTTACATATGTACGTACGCACTACGTGACCATATAGCGCTTGACTCACCTGTGAGGTGTAGAGTAAGGTAGGGGCAAGATACCCACCACCTGCTGTATATAAACACATTTTTATTATCACAATATTCAAGTTTTGTGTATTACAATTGTGTTTGGATTTTAGATCAACAGGGAGGGTATGGGGGGCAGTGTCTCCCACCCACAGCACCTTTTAAGCGTACACTTTGCAATATTTGTCTCGACTGCACTATTGTTGTTGTGTTGTTGTTGTTGTATAGCCCCAGACAGGTCTCTTGAACAAGCCCGCAGCACAGAGACAGTCAATTGATCTTCCAGGAGCGACCCAGAGACCTCCCCCATATAGGATGATGTACCCCCGGCTTCACGAAGTTAGAGAGAGGGAGAGATAGAGATAGAGATAGAGAGAGAGAGACAGAGAGAGAGGGAGAGAGAGAGAGAGAGAGAGAGTGAGGAGAGAGAGAGAGAGAGAAATAGAAGGAGACAAGAGGGAAAGGACTGGTCCATGGGGACCAATCGGGGCACTCTGACCGTGACTATGCTGTCCTGACGAAATCTGAGCAGCAGGGAAGAATGGAGAAGATTTTGCCCCCGACTTGTGTTGTGGGGTAAAACCATCACGAAGAGGCATCCCCGATAGTTGTCTATTGCACTGTGGGCCCATACTGGTGAGTGATAATGGATTTTCCTCCAATATTACATCCATCTTGCAGCCTGGTGTTGGCTTAGCGGTTAGGGTGCCGGCTTGGGATCCTAGGATCCTGGGTTAGAATCCCGGTCGATCGCTGAATTAACACCAGTGGGGGTTGACTCAGCCTGCCATCCTTCTGAGGTCCGCAAATTGAGTACCAGTTCACTGGTAATTCCCTGTGTGTCGCAAGAGGCGACTAACATGGTTGGCGGCAGGAAGGGCACCTGGCCATAAAACATTGCTTCAAAAAGGGGACCATGGAGCCCGAAAAAGGCGAACCCCTGCTCTGCGGGGAAAAATGGCCTCCAAAGGTGGTTCTATTACATCCATCTTGCCCCCACATCCGTTGATAGCACCTGTGTGATCAGCTGGTGGAAAGCTGTGAAACTTTATACCATTTCAAAGCTTCCTCATGCAGCACCAGCTTTTGGATGTTCTGGGATTTTATCAGGAAGTAGAAAATGCATCCGACATCATCACATGTAGTAATGTTTGGAGTTTGCAGTGACAGAATAAGAACTGTGACTTTTTGAGAAACTTATCCTTCAATAATCCCCCTTTCCAAAAGTCATGGAACAACACACAAAGATTCCTAATAATCGGAGCTGTTTGCATTTGGAACATTTGGATCGCATGATTGCCATCTTGAATTGGCAAAAAACGGTCGCCACATCGAAAAGATGGTGGATACCCCCTGTGGTTTGTGTTTCCAACCATCGTGTTACTATTACTTCAATATCTCCAATTACTCACTTGTTTTGTGATTGGCCAGAGAAAGTTTTTCGGACAATTCTTTCATGAAATCCCTGGCCACACTGAAGCCGATTCGGCTAGAATTTGGATTGTGGCCAGGATGCCGGCGATAACTCTTCACGAACTTCACTGGGAGACTTTTAACGTCCACTAACTAACGCTAGTAGCTGGGACAGCCTGATTAAAATCCATCCAAGGGGAGCCGCACTTTGTGATGCAATACCCTGTTTGCGAAACACCAAGCCGACGGTCATAGTCGGGCCAGGAATCAGTATTCCCTGGGTTAGAGAGCTCAAAGGTAATTGGTATCCAAAATGCTTTTTTTGTCATTAATGTTAGCTCTTACACGAGCCTCGATCTTGTATACAAAAAAAAAAACAAATTAAAAAAAACGGACACAAAAGACAAAACAAAGGGAACGGGAGGCAAGATGGGGAGGGAGGGGGAAGCACACAGGCACAGCACTCGAGAGCAGGGACATCGGGAGATCTGTGGGAGGGATAGGGCTTGGGAGAGGAGTTGGTAGAAGACAGAAAGACCACCTACCTGCCTGCGGTGAGTGAATGAAAGGCCCTCAGAGTTAGCTTCAATGCGGGAGATTCCAATGATTCTGAACGCTTTGGTTTCAACAGCGTGAAGATGAGATAGGTGTGAGGCAGGAGCACCAGCCCAGAGGGGAGAAGAGTATTCCATTGAGCTGCGGATGAAAGCCTTGTATGTGGTGAGGAGCTCAGGTGTGCCAAGGAAGGACTTCGCACGACGGAGGATGCCCAGTCGGTGAATGGCTTTGGAGGCCAGCTTGGAAATGTGGTTTTCCCAAGAAAGATCATGGCAGATAGTGAGACCCAAAAGCTTGAGTGACAGAACTTCTTGGAGAGGATTGTTGAGAAAGTAGATGGGAGGGTTGTCCAGTCGGTCTTTTCGGAGAGACATTGTAAGAGTGTGAGATTTGTCAGGATTGAAAGACATGTTCCACTTGTTTGCCCAGTCTGTGATTTTGTCCAGGTCTGCAGAGAGTGAGGAGGCTGCAGGCTGCCGATCTGAGGGATGAAGAATGGAGCGGCAGAGAGTGGAGTCATCAGCAAAGAGATAGAGAGGATTTTCCAGAGAGTCAGAGAGATCATTGATGAAGACCAGAAAAAGCACAGGGCCCAGAACACTGCCTTGGGGAACTCCAGCCTGAACAGGAAGGGGAGATGAGAGAAATCAATTCAGGATCACACGTTGACTACGACCAGAGAGGAAGTCCGCAAGGCATGCGTGGAGATTTCCATGGGGCGACAGACCATATCGAAGGCACGTGATATGTCAACGTGATATGACTGAACATAAAAAGTGTTATTGTTCTATAATAGTAAAAAGTATTTGTATAGAAATATCAAGAAATAAAAGCTGATTTTCTGTACTCTTGCTTCATATTCAGCTTTTGACAAATTTGACTTCACTGTTCCAGTACTTATGGAGGGCATTGTATATCAATATCTATACACAATAATGAGTCTGTTTGTTTGTTCCTTTTTGTTTCCAAACTCCAGGGCCAATTTCCCCTAAATTTGCTGTACCACAATATTTTTACATGGGGAAGGTCAACATCATGATAAAAACTTTCAATTCTTCATCATATTTATGCAAAAACATGAAATAACAGCGCTTTGGCTATTCACAGGAGAGAGGCAGAGGTTTCTCTACAATCAAAGTAATTGCATTTAAATATTTATATTCCGTATGCAGAATGTAAATTAATATCTGAAAGGTCTTCAGTGAGATTACACTGAGTGTAACCTTAAAGAGGTAATATTAAAGAGACCATTTGGTCCATCGTTGCCATGTAACACTCACGTTAATTTTCGTAACAGCTGTAAGCAACAATCTTCCTGGTCTTTTAATGAATCTAAATAACCCAATCCTGATCAGGTGACCCAACATGTCCTATTATATAGTAAGGATTGGCACTGGAGAATCGTGTTGAAATCACACCAAATTGTCTCATCAATTGTTTCCCAGTGACACCAAGATGGGACTTACAATGATTTATTACATTATTAAATGTGGTTGCATCAGTGAGTGTATCATATATCTTGTAAATGGCTCCGCATACAGGCATTGATTAATCAGCAGCACTTACAGTATCGGATAAGTGAGTTATAACACATTGTATTTATTGAGAAAACACTGCTGGAGCTCATAAAAATGGATAATTACTGTATCTGGATAAAGTTTTTAAAATCCAGACAATTTTTTTTTTTAAACCGAATACCGCATGGGCTAGTTGTCGGGTGATACATGGGGACACAAAGACACTCTTTGACTATCTGAACCTCAGATACGTTACCAACTGTGTGTGCTCTTCGTGGTTGGGGGAGTGAGGGCGAACGCGCGACAATAAAAAAATAATTCTGGCCTCACAATATTTATTACACCAAAGCACAATTTTAATGCGTTTGGATGTTCACAGATGAATGAATAAAGGTAGGAAGGAACCATAGTGAAATGGAAACAAATTGAATAGAATACGAAAGATTCGATCAAGTCGACATGCAATTGATCAGAAAATGAAATATGAACAACCAATAAGTAGGTTCCATATGTAATTTCATTCCGATTATGTGGAGATTTGTAACCATTTACATTTTTGAAAAGCTTTAGAATCTCTGACTACGAAAATGGTTTCCATTTAATTTTAAATTTTTTTGATTTCCAATTTCATTTGATTTAAAAAAATTTTGATTTCCAAATTATTCCATTTGATTTAAAAAAAAATTGATTTCCAATTCCATTTGGTTTTAAATTTTTTTGATTTCCAATTCCATTTGATTTTAAATTTTTTTGATTTCCAATTCCATTTGATTTTAAAATTTTTTGATTTCCAATTCCATTTTATTTTAAATTTTTGGGATTTCCAATTTCATTTGATTTTAAATTTTTTTGATTTCCAAATTATTCCATTTGATTCTAAAAAATTTTAATTTCCAATTCCATTAGATTTAAAATTTTTTTGACTTCCAATTCCATTTGGTTTTAAAAACTTTTGATTTCCAATTCCATTTGATTTTAAATTTTTTTGATTTCCAAATGATTCCATTTGATTTTAAATTTTTTTGATTTCCAATTCCATTTGATTTTAAATTTTTTTGATTTCCAATTCCATTTGATTTTAAATTTTTTTGATTTCCAAATCCATTTGATTTTAATTTTTTTTGATTTCCAATTCCATTTGATTTTAAATTTTTTTGATTTCCAATTCGATTTGATTTGAATTTTTTTTTTTTCAAATCAAATGTAAATATTGGTTTTCGGATGCAGAACGTCTCAAACTTTTCAAAAAATGCAAATGGTTACAAATCTCCACAAAATTGGAACGCACCTTGAAATCTGGACATGGAAAATGACTTTAACTTGAAAAAGAACAAAATCAACCAAAGAAGATTGTGATGAAAGTGAGACGTTGTAGCGGCTGCCGCTGGGTTTTCACAATCGCCTTGCACCTATCAAGGACGCGGAGCGATCACCATGCCGGGCTCGTCCAGGACGCCCGGGCAGGCCCGCGCTCAACTTGCCAGGCCTCGGTCGGGACGCCCGGGCATGCCCGGGCATGCCCGGGCAGGCTCGCCCTCAACTTGCCAGGCCGCAGCCAGGA
Source organism: Myxine glutinosa (assembly GCF_964187855.1). Lineage (NCBI taxonomy): Eukaryota > Metazoa > Chordata > Myxini > Myxiniformes > Myxinidae > Myxine > Myxine glutinosa. Next base: position 40,096,131 of record NC_136272.1, on the reverse strand, counting down.
CGCTGGGCCACGCCCCCTGGCGCCGGGCCTGGGGCAAACCCCCTGGGATAATAGATATATATTGCTGACCGATAAACGGGTTTTCAGAGTGCCTGAGTGTTTGATTTCATTAAAGCAACTCGGATGAATTCTAGCTTTTTGTCGCGTCCATTCTTCCGATCGACGTGGGAGCCCCAGCTCCTTCATTGGTGACCTATCGACATGGACACGGCAGTCGCCCTTAAACTGCCTACCTTCTGGGAGGCTCACGCGGCGGTTTGGTTCGCGCAGGCGGAGTCCCTGTTCGCCCTGCGAGGCGTCACGGCCGACGACACCCGCTTCCACCATGTGGTAGCTGCGCTCGGGTCGGCTACCGCGGCCCGCGCCCTGAGCCTCCTCGAAAGCCCGCCAGCCGCTGACAAATACGGCGCGATTAAGAAGCTGCTCCTCAATGCTTTCGCCCTCCCATCGGCGGAACGCGCACGGCGCCTGCTCGAACTGCCTGAGCTCGGCGACACGCGCCCTTCCGAGCGAATGGACTACATGCTTTCACTGCTCGGCGAGCACTCTCCGGCATTCCTGTTCCGGGAGCTGTTCCTCCGTCAGCTGCCTAACCCGGTACGCCTCGCCCTGGCAAGCACGACGATCACAGATCCCCGGGCCCTTGCCAGAGAAGCCGACAAGATCTCCGCCGCAGGACAGCGCATCGCAGCGGCGACATGGGACCCACCGCCGTCCGACGCAACACCCATGGCGCCCGAGCACCCGGCACGGTCGACGGCCGAACTGCCGACGCAATTGGCGGCCGCTCTACCGAGCCGACCACCTCCAGCACGACGACCGAGGCCTCCACCTGACCAAGCGTGGTGTTACTATCATGCCAGGTTCGGACAGAAGGCCCGGACATGCCGACCCCCGTGCACCTTCGGCAGGCCGGGAAACGGCCGGGCCGGCATTCATTACCAGCCATGAGCGCCGGCCACACGGGCAACTTACTGTTCATCACGGATAAAGCGTCCGGACGGCGCTTCCTGTGCGACACCGGCGCCCAACTGAGCGTCATACCCGCCTCTGACCAGGACAGGCAATCCGCGGTTTGCGGCCCCTCCTTGGTTGCGGCCAACGGATCGACTATCCGCACCTTCGGCCCGTGCAACGTCACCCTCTGCTTCGGCGGCCAACGCTTTGCTTGGACGTTTGTAACCGCCAACGTGCCCATGGCTCTGCTAGGCGCCGACTTCCTCTGCGCACACGGACTGCTGGTGGACGTCCAACGGCGTCGTTTAATCAACGCTGAAACCTTCAGCTCCCTGGTATGCACATTGAGCAGCTCCGCGCCGACCGAGCTGGCATGCACCGTCCCGGCGGCGAACGAGTTTGCTCGCCTGCTCACGGAGTTCCCGGCCCTCACGCGGCCGACGTTTTCGGCCGTCGCAGTACGGCATGGGATCGAGCACCACATACCAACCACGGGCCCGCCGGTCTACGCCAGGGCCCGCCGCCTCGACCCAGCCAAGCTCGCCGTAGCGAAGGCCGAATTCGACGCGTTGGAGCACCTCGGCATCGTGCGGCGCTCCGATAGCGCGTGGGCCTCGCCACTGCACATCGTGCCAAAGCCGGGGGGTGGATGGCGCCCGTGTGGCGACTACCGCCGTCTCAATGACGCTACCACCCCCGACAGGTACCCGATCCCGCATATCCAAGACTTCTCCGCCCGTCTGGCGGGACGGGTCATTTTTTCGAAAATTGATCTCATACGGGGATATCACCAGGTACCTGTCAGGGCGGCCGACGTCCCTAAAACGGCAGTCATCACGCCGTTCGGCTTATTCGAATTCTTGCGGATGCCGTTTGGTCTCAAGAACGCGGCTCAGGCGTTCCAGCGCTTGATGGACGGCGTGCTGCGTGACCTGCCGTTCCTTTTCGTTTACCTGGACGACATCCTCGTCGCCAGCACGTCCCGGGCCGAGCACCTCCTCCACCTCCGAACACTGTTCGGGCGCCTCAGCGAGCACGGCCTCATCGTCAACCCGGCCAAATGCCACTTCGGCACGACGGCCGTTGATTTTTTGGGCCACCACATCACCAAGAACGGGGCCGTGCCGCTGCCAACCAAGGTCGAGGCCATCACCACGTTCCCGCGTCCCCGCACCATAAAGGCCCTGCAGGAATTCCTGGGAATGGTGAATTTTTATCACCGCTTCGTGCCCCGCGCTGCTCAACTCATGCGGCCCCTCTACGAAGCCCTCCGGGGCAAGCCGGCCAAGCACGACATCGCCTGGTCCGCAGCAATGGATGCGGCCTTCCAACGCTCAAAGCGGGCCCTCGCCGACGCAACACTGCTCGCTCACCCGGTGCTCAACGCTCCCATCGCCCTCACCACGGATGCCTCCGACTACGCGGTGGGCGCCGTACATGAGCAATGGGTGAACGGGGTTTGGCAGCCACTCGCTTTTTTCAGCCGGCAGCTCCAGCCGAACGAGCTCAAATACAGCACGTTTGACCGGGAGCTCCTCGGTCTACACCTGGCCGTCCGCCATTTCCGCCACCTCCTGGAGGGCCGACCTTTCACGGCGTTCGTCGACCACAAGCCGTTGGTTTACGCCATGGCCAAGGTCACGGAGCCATGGTCGGCCCGCCAACAGCGCCACCTCTCCGCCGTGTCGGAGTTTACCACGGACATCCGGCATGTCGCCGGCAAAAACAACGCCGTGGCCGACTGTCTTTCCCGGGCCAGCGCGAACGCGGTACACCTGGGCGTGGATTTTGCGCTTATGGCGGCGGACCAAACCACCGACACCACGGTGCAAGCCCTCCGGGCGGCGGACACGGGCCTCCGCCTGGCCGACATCCCCTGCGCGGACACTGTCCTGCTCTGCGACGTCTCCCAAGGCCAGCCTCGCCCCATCGTGCCCGTCACCTGGCAACGCCGCATCTTCGCCTCCCTCCACGGCCTTTCCCACCCGGGCCGGAAAGCTTCCCAGAAGCTGGTGTCGGCGCGTTTCGTCTGGCACGGCCTTCGTCGGGACGTCCGCGATTGGACCAGCACCTGCACGGCCTGCCAACGGGCCAAGGTCCACCGACACACCCAGGCCCCGCTGGCACCTTTCACCGTGCCCGAACGACGTTTCGACCACGTCAACGTGGATCTGGTGGGCCCCCTCCCCCCGTCACGGGGGTTCACACACCTGCTCACCATGGTGGACAGGACCACCAGGTGGCCGGAGGCCGTTCCCCTCGTCTCCACCACCACCGCCGACGTGGCGCAGGCTTTCATCGCCACCTGGGTCGCCCGCTTCGGCGCACCGGCGGACATCTCGTCAGACCGCGGACCACAGTTCACCTCCGAGCTGTGGGGCGCAGTCGCCCGCAACCTGGGGGTCAAGCTCCACCGTACTACGGCCTACCACCCCCAAGCAAACGGGTTGTGCGAGCGATTCCACCGCTCCATGAAGGCCGCGCTCATGGCCGGCCTTCAAGACGGCGGTTGGGCCGACCGGCTGCCGTGGGTCCTTTTGGGCCTTCGCACGGCCCCCAAGGAGGACCTCCAGGCATCCACCGCCGAGCTTGTCTATGGCCAGGTGCTACGCGTCCCGGGCGAATTCGTGCCCGTTCCGCAGCTCACCAGCGCTCGGACCTCCAGGAGGCCGCCCGACGGTTTGCCCCCGTGCCAACATCCCACCACGGTGACCCCCAGTCCTACGTCCCCCCAGCACTCCGCACAGCGGAGTTTGTTTTTGTGCGTCACGACGCACATCGGTGGCCACTCCAGCCGCCGTACGATGGGCCCTTCCGGGTGCTGCGACGGGACGACAAGTCGTTCGTCATCGACATCGGCGGCAGGTCGGACCGGATTGCAGTGGACCGCCTCAAGCCGGCGCACGTGGACGTCGACCACCCACCACGGGTGGCCCTTCCGCCGCGGCGAGGCCGCCCCCCGTCCACGGTGCCCCCCACTCGACCGCCCACCACCTCACCGGACCCCCTCCCACGACCCGCCAGGGGTCGCTTCGGCCGGGTCATCAGGACCCCCCTCAAATTGACCCTGCCGGTGCAAGTCGATTCTGGGGGGACGTGTGCAGCGGCTGCCGCTGGGTTTTCACAATCGCCTTGCACCTATCAAGGACGCGGAGCGATCACCATGCCGGGCTCGTCCAGGACGCCCGGGCAGGCCCGCGCTCAACTTGCCAGGCCTCGGTCGGGACGCCCGGGCATGCCCCCTGGCGCCGGGCCTGGGGCAAACCCCCTGGGATAATAGATATATATTGCTGACCGATAAACGGGTTTTCAGAGTGCCTGAGTGTTTGATTTCATTAAAGCAACTCGGATGAATTCTAGCTTTTTGTCGCGTCCATTCTTCCGATCGACGTGGGAGCCCCAGCTCCTTCAACGTGACTGATTCATGAAACCTATGACAAGGTAAATACAATTCACTCAATCAATGAGATGCAAACTGTTAACTTGAGAAACTGTTGATGAAAAAAAACGGACTCGAGAAAACCAAGGTGGATTTGCAGTATAATATTATTTTTGCCAAACAAATATTTAACTTATTACCATTTGTGCTCCGATATGATAACCATAGCATCACATGATAACCACAACTAAAATAACTAAAGAGTTCATCGAACATATGATACCCCCATGCAGTGTTCTTGTGTATACTTCAATGAAAATGAAATAATGATTTTAAAGATTGTTTTAAAAATTCCGGAAGTTTAGAGACATTGAAGCACTCTTGTACATCACCTTATACACCACCTTATTTAACATGTCCAATATAATTGATACACAGAAGGGTTTTGGAAGTGACAAGAAGGCGATTTGTGCTCTACAGTTTACAAATTTGTAATTCAAATTAAATAAAATAAAGATTTCAAAAGTCGTATAAATAAATAAATCCCGGAATTTACCACAGTGTCGATTACATCACCCTATTTAATGCGTTACATTAGTTATTCGTGCCTGGTGCTTGTGTCCTTTATGCCGTCTTTAAAAACGGTAAGTTTCCTGTTTGGAATGATTTTAAATTTTGTTTGATTCCCATCTCACTCCTCTCTGCACATGTGAGATCGGGACGAATTCAGAGACAAAGTAAAGCAGCAGGTTTTGTTGTCGATCATAAACTGACGTTTACAGACAGACGGACAGATGGAAATGACGTAATTGCTGAACCCCGCTTTTTGCTTCACGTGCACGGGGGTAACAGAGTGTAGTCCCAGCATGCAGCGCCAGCTCGATTGTATCAAAAGGCCCAAATCACCCAATCACTTTCAAGATCTTTTTAGCTGTTCTAGGAGCCTCGACTTAGTAGGCCAAAAAAAAAAGAAGATGATATTGGAAACATAACTTATGGAAGGAAGTACAAGAAAAGTAACAGAAAGCAACGTTGTGAATGAACAAATCAATCTTTCATTTTTTTTATTGCTACCATTTAAAGCTAAACTTTACATTCAACCCCAATAAAAAATTTTGTTGACATATCCCACACCAGTCGGTCATCTTGGTTCGGCAATCTGGTTGTAGTAACATATTTGCTAAAACTAGTGGAAATAATAAATACTATGACTGTCTCTATGACAACTACTTCTTTAAAGCCCACAATTATTTGCATCTTGTGATGTTGACCAGGGAATACTTTTGGCCCAAGTCTTTCACGAACCGGCTGGCCAGGCGTAATGTTCGAATGAGGATGCCGAAATTTATCCAGAATGCCGGCAATAACTCCCCTACTCCTCACAAAAGACACTGTGAAATATTTAATGCACATGAAATAATGCTAGCAGACGGGATGTCCAGCTTAACATCTATCCGAAGGAATGCACTAAATGTGAGGCAACGCCCCTCCTGTGATGCACCAATCCGAGATATTAAATTGAGGCTTCTCAAAGGTAAGTGTGCCACCTCTGCACCATCCTGTGTGAGTGGTGGCAATAATATATTCCCTCTGATATACTCATTTGAAGCCTGGTGTTTAGATAACACAAAGACAAACATCCTGGATACTGAGACCCCCCCCCTCCCCTTCCCACTTCTCCTCCCCCCCCTCCCCTTCCCACTTCTCCTCCCCCCCCTCCCCTTCCCACTTCTCCTCCCCCCCCTCCCCTTCCCACTTCTCCTCCCCCCCCTCCCCTTCCCACTTCCCCTCCCCCCCTCCCCTTCCCACTTCTTCTCCCCCCCCCTCCCCTTCCCACTTCTTCTCCCCCCCCCCTCCCCTTCCCACTTCTCCTCCCCCCAAGCCCTCTCCCTCCCACAGATCTCCCGATGTCCCTGCTCTCAAATGTTGTACTTGTGTGCTTCCTCCTCTCCCCATCTTGTCTACCGCTCCCCTTATTATATGTTTTATGTGTCCGTTTTTTTTTTGTGATTAATGTTAGCTCTTTCACGAGCCTCGATCTTGTATACAAAAAAAAAAGATGTTTGTTATCATATTTCAACAAAAGTTGAAAAATGTAACACATGTATTAATTAATCAGTTATGAACAGTGTAATATGGATTTAATGCTTTCTTATTGACCGAATTGTTTGTAGAAAAGAATGATATAATAAGGAGTATGAGGCATTCACGACAACAGTGAATTGACTTCTGCGTTGACTTCTGAAGTTGACTTCTGCGCATGCGCAAGATTGGTCGTCACGTCTCTTCAAAGCTGTCCCCGCGCGCACGCTTTCGAAGTTAAGTAATTTTTCACAATTGTGTTTTTGTCGAATCTGTATCTTTCTTTCGGTGTATATACCTATTGGGGTGACTTTAATAGGTTTCTCGGTGTTGGTTTTTCATACCTGTGCACAGAATCGTCGTTTTTTTCGTATCGTGTATTCTGTGGCCTAGTGTAGTACTAGTAGGCTACCGTGTCAGCCCTTGGCTTGAGGCTTTTTTTTTGTCTCAGCGGTTCTTCGATCGCGCTGCAAATTACTTTCGGTCTCTGTTTTTCACGGTCTTTTCACCCCGTACTTCCTTGTTTTAAAATCTCAAAAAAAAAAACCCAAAATTTTTTTTTTCCTTCTCTGTTCTTATCCGTTTGTTCGTTCTTATTTGTTCGTTCGTTCTTCGACCACGTTGTTCGTGATCACGTGATCACGTTGTTAAAAAATGTTTCATCTGTCCCCTGAAGAACTTTATTTTGTCATATTCTATAACACCTTTTTCTTCTTCTTCTATAAAAGGATACTTTCGACTTGCTCACCAAATCTATTCATTCCAAAAAAAAATTCCATCTCTTACAGTGCATCTTTCATTCATTCCCTAAACTCTCCAGAACTCCACCCATCCTTCAGCGTCCTCAAATGTATTTTTGACTCTAATGTCTCAAGAAACTCATTTTGCAATAAATGTTCGTTTCCCATTAATCGTACACTTTTCAAAATCCAATCTCACCCCTTCCCTCCAAATCTTCCCCATCACCCATCTCTTTCAAATCTTCCCCCTTGCCCCTCCCCCCCAAATCTTCCCCATCACCCATCCCTTTCAAATCTCCCCCCCTGCCCCTTCCCTCCTAAACTCCCCCCACACCCCTCCCCTCCGAGACTCTCCCTCACTCCTCCCCTCCTAGACTCCCCTCTCACCCCTCCTCCTCAATGCGTTCTCCCCGCTTCTTCCCCCTTCCAACTTTCACCTTCTTCTCCCTCAACCTTCTGCCTCACTCTTCCCCCTCCTCAAATAACACCTCACTGCGCCTCACCCAATCACCATAAAACCTTTTGTCTGCCCCATTCTTCCCTTTCTCCAAGCTATTCTGTAATCTCTGACACACCTTCAACAGCTCTCCCTACCTCTTCCTCCTCTTCCACATCTTACCCTACCGCTCCCCCCCCACCCCCCTGTTCTGTATCCGATGCTCCCCCTTCCTCTTCCTTAACAGTATGGACCTCAAACATCTGGGGCCTTCGCTCAAACTTAACTGATCTCTCCATACAGGTTGCTTCTGACAAACCAGACGTGATCTGCTTAACAGAAACTTTCCTCCTTCATGATGTCCCTGATTTCTTGGTATCTTTCCCAGGTTACTCCCTCCTCCGGTATGATAGACCTGAGCCTCGTCCTGGAGGTGGGGTTGCTATCTTTATAAAAAACTCTCTTCCTCACTCGCCCTGCACTGCCCTCTCTCCACCTCACCCCCAGGAATACCTTTGGCTACGGCTCCCCCTTCGCTCCCACTTTTTGTTCATATGTGTGTTGTACCGTCCACCAAACAGTGATGACTCCATCTACATCTCGCTGTCTGATAATATGGACCAACTTCTCTCTACCCATCCCAACTCTCTCTTCTTCATATGTGGTGATTTCAACTGTCACCATGCCAGTTGGCTGGGGGTGGGTACCGCTCTCACCAGCCATGGCTCTTCAGCAAAGGACTTCTGTGACTCACTGGGACTGACACAATCTGTCAATTTCCCAACCTGGATCTCAGTCAACGGAGCATCTTCTCTTCTGGACTTGGTTATGACTAACTTCCCTGAAAATGTCTGCTGCTCTTCTTCTGCTCCAATCGGCTCTTCTGATCATGTGCTTGTTAAAGTGGACATCTCTCTGACCATTCTCAGAGAGCCTCCTCAGCTTCGACGAGTCTGGCATTTCACTCAGGCCAACTGGCACGGTCTTCAAGCAGCCATCAATCATGTGGACTGGTCTCCCATCTCTACTGCCTCTGACATCAACTCATCCTGGGAATTCTTCCAAAGTAAATTGCTCTCTCTCATGCACAGATTTATCCCATGTCATCTTCAGTTGTCATACCCTTCCTCCCGTCCATGGTACACGGAATCTTGTGGTGAGGCTATTGCCCAGAAACAACTTGCTTACGTCTCCTGGAAAGCAAATCCAACGGAAGGAAATCTCATTTCCTTTCACAAAGCCCGAAACAAGTGTGTGTCCACCCTCAGGAGAGCCAGGAAACAATATCTCTCCGTTCTCAGGACCGAACTCTCTTATCTGTCTCCCTCTTCCAAATCCTGGTGGCGTCTGGTCAAATCTGTTTCTGGTGTTTGTTCCCCCTCCATCCCCTCCCTCACCTCAAATGGCCACACGGCTGACTCCGCAAGTGAAAAACCTGAATGCCTCAACTCTGTGTTTGCCTCTAAATCTTGTGTCCCAAACCCATCCCTCTCTGTACCCACCGTACCCAGTCGTACCCAGCTGCTCCTGGACTCTGTGTCCTTTCCTCCTGACAAGGTGGAAAAGTTTCTGTCAACCCTCGACTCTGATTCTGCAACTGGACCTGACGGCATCAGCCCACGGGTCCTAAAATCATGTTCTTCCACTCTTTCACTCCCTCTCTCTGTTCTCTTCACCCTTTCTTTTGCTCAAGGTCACCTTCCATCTGCTTGGAAATCTGCCAACAACACCGCTTTACACAAAAAGGTGCAAAAACAGATCCCAGCAACTACAGACCAATCAGCCTTCTCCCAATTATCAGCAAAGTTATGGAATCCATCATTGCTTCAGATATGAAATCTTTCCTCTTCTCCAATGGCTTGATCTCTGATCATCAATTTGGTTTCAGACCTGGACACTCCACTCTGGACATGCTGCTTCTGCTTTCTCAACAATGGATGGAGGTCCTCAATGCCAAACAGGAAATTAGAGCAGTCTCCCTTGACATATCACGTGCCTTCGATACGGTCTGGCACCCCGCTCTGTTCAGCAAACTCTCCTCTTTTGGTATCCATGGAAATCTCCACGCATGGCTGGCGGACTTCCTCTCTAGTCGTAGTCAACGTGTGGCCCTGAATGGGTTTCTCTCATCTCCTCTTCCTGTTCAGGCTGGAGTTCCCCAAGGCAGTGTTCTGGGCCCTGTGCTTTTTCTGGTCTTCATCAATGATCTCTCTGACTCTTTTGAAAATCCTCTCTATCTCTTTGCTGACGACTCTACTCTCTGTCGCTCCATTCTTCATCCCTCAGATCGGCAGTCTGCAGCCTCCTCACTCTCTGCAGATCTTGACAAAATCACAGACTGGGCAAACAAGTGGAACATGTCTTTCAATCCTGACAAATCTCACACTCTTACGATGTCTCTCCGAAAAGACCGACTGGACAACCCTCCCATCCACTTTCTGAATAATCCTTTCCAAGAAGTTCTGTCACTCAAGCTTTTTGGTCTCACTATCTGCCATGATCTTTCCTGGGAAAACCACATTTCAAATCTGGCCTCCAAAGCCAGTCGCCGACTGGGCATCCTCCGTCATGCGAAGTCCTTCCTTGGCACACCTGAGCTCCTCACCACATACAAGGCTTTCATCCGCAGTTCAATGGAATACTGCTCTCCCCTCTGGGCTGGTGCTCCTGCCTCACACCTAGCTTGCCTTCACGCTGTTGAAACCAAAGCATTCAGAATCATTGGAATCTCCCGCGATGAAGCTAACTCCAAGGGCCTCTCACTCACTCACTCACCGCAGGCAGGTTGGTGGTCTTTCCGTCTTCTACCGACTCCTCTCTGGCCTTGCCCCCCCCCCCCAGCTCTCTCTGGGCTCTGTCCCACAAATATTCCTACAGGTCGCACAAGATCTGCCTGCAACCCTTTTATGGTTAAACTGCCAAAATCAAGACTCTCTGCTCACCTTCAGTCCTTAATTCCTCTTTTCTCCCGCCTCTGGAACAAACTCCCTCACTCTCTTCAATCCCACTCCACCCTCCAAGTCTTTAAAACAGCTGTTCACCACCATCTCTTATCTTCCCCCATCCAAAACCTTGATCTTTTCTACCCCCGCTAATTTTCACCCCAATTCCACTTTTTTGAAATACCAACTTCTGTCCAGGAAGTCCTTGGTGTCCTTGTGTTTTATACTTCTCCCTCCCCCCCCACCCCCCTTCCCATGCCTCCTCCCCCTGGGCCCTCTCCCTTCCACACATCTCCCTGCTCTCGGATGTTGTGTTTGTGTGCTTCCCCTTCTCTCCCCATCTTGTCTTCCGCTCCCTCTTTTTGGGTATTTTGTTTGTCTGGTTGATTTGTTTGTGAAGTAAATGTTAGCTCTTTCACGAGCCTCGATTCAGTATGCAAAAAAACAAAACAAAAAAAAACAACAGGAAAATAACAACTTTGAGTATTTCGTTCGGCACTTTCAAAACTTTTTTTTTCATTTTGTATCAAATTCATCTTGGGGATGATCGTGCAGATAAATAAATAATTGACAGACATAGAACACCTGAAATGTGTGGTTTAAACTATTTGGTGCAAAACAAATCAAGGAATTTTGTGACGATGCACAAAACTATTTTAATGGAGCGTGAGCACCGATTGGTCCGTTTGGTGTTCGAAAGTTGTATGAAGTTTATGTTCCCAGGTTCAAATTCCATATGCTGTGTTGATTTATCCATTATCTTCTTATCTCCTTGTAATTCATTTAAAATACCGCTCATATTTTTGTTTTATGTGTGATTTATGCACAATCTACTCATTGAGTTTTAAAGCAATGGAAAACAAACAAACAAAAGTAACATAACATCGTAATAGTAACAAACTTCTACATTCTATTTCAAAATCAAAGTCAAAATCAAAAATCAAATCAAAATCAAATCAAAATCAATCAATCAAAATGATCAAAATCAAAATCAAAGACAAAGTGTCAAAATCACCAACGACCTTCTCCTCTCCTCTGACGCTGGCAACCTCAACATTCTCATCCTCCTCGACCTCAGCGCCGCCTTTGACACCATCGATCACACCATCCTCCTCACCCGACTTGAAACCACCTTTAACATTACCGGCACTGCCCTCTCTTGGATTAAATCATACCTCTCTGACAGACGTCAGTTCATCTCCATCAATAACTGCAAATCCCCCACTGCTCCCCTCCCCCAAGGTGTCCCCCAAGGTTCAGTTCTTGGCCCCCTCCTCTTCATCCTTTACCTGTCCCCCCTCGGTCACTTAATCCGCCGTCATGGTCTCCAATTCCACTGCTTCGCCGATGACATCCAGCTTTTCATCTCCACCAAGTCCATCTCCACCGCCACCCACTCTATCCTGACAAACTGCATCACTGAAATAAAATCCTGGCTTCAAATCAACTTCCTCAAACTTAACTGTGATAAATCTGAAATAATCATCATTGGCCCAAAAACGCTCACCAAGTCCACCCATAACTTTGCCCTCAACATCGACGGTTTCCCAGTATCCACCTCCCCTCACATCCGGAATCTTGGCATCATCTTTGACCAAACCCTCTCCTTCGACAAATACACTAAACAGATCACAAAGACAGCCTTCTTTCACCTGAAAAACATCGCCCGTCTCCGTCCATCCCTCTCCTCCGTGGCTGCAGAAACCCTCATCCACGCCTTCATCACTTCCCGTCTGGACTACTGCAATAGCCTCCTTTATGGTTCACCCTCAACAATCACCAATAAACTCCAATACATTCAGAACTCCGCTGCCCGTCTACTCACCCATTCCCGGACCCGTGACCACATCACCCCCGTCCTTTACAAGCTTCACTGGCTCCCCATCTCCCAGAGAATCCAGTACAAAATCCTCCTCTTGACCTACAAAGCCCTCCATAACCTGGCCCCATCCTACCTGGCTGACCTCCTCTCCAGACACACTCCCACCCGCAACCTCCGCTCTGCTGGTACCAACCTCCTGACCCCCCCCATCCGGACCAAATTTAGATCCTGGGGGGACAGGGCCTTCTCCATCGCTGCTCCCACCCTCTGGAACTCGCTACCTCACACCATCAGAGACTCCTCCTCACTCACCACATTCAAAACATCACTCAAGACCCACCTGTTCAACACTGCATTCAACATTTAACCCACAGCATCTAACCCCTGACTATCTCCTCTCCTTCTCCCTCCTTTGTGCTTTGAATATTTCCCTATTGATTCTTCTTTTTTTGCAATTGTCTTTATGTTTTGCTATGCATTATGTTTTGTACTCTGTCAAAGCGTCTTTGGGCTTCCTGAAAAGCGCTATATAAAATAAATGCATTATTATTAGGTTTACTCTCCATGAAATGGAGAGTAACCTATTTTATTACTGCTAGAGTTTTTCTTATTAGGTTTACTCTCCATGAAATGGAGAGTAACCTATTATTACTGCTAGAGTTTTTCTTATTAGGTTTACTCTCCATGAAATGGAGAGTAACCTATTATTACTGCTAGAGTTTTTCTTATTATTATTATTATTATTATTCTTCCACGCTATTTTGCACCTCCGAAAACTTCATAATTAAGTTTCTCAGCAACCGCTGGTCGGATTGACAGGAAAGTTTCATCAAATGATCGGCTAGGCTCGTAGAATTTTTTTAATGCTAATGATGACGTCATAGGTCACGTGGTATGGGCGCCATCTTGTAAAACACCTTCAACTTTGCCCCTCTGTATCTCCGAAACGGCTCAATGGAAAAATTTGAGGAATGGCTCATTCTAAAGAACTCTGCAATGGGAACAAAAAACATGTGTATTGAGTATATCAAAAATGCTAACGTTAAGAGGTTAGAATTCGTCAAACACAGTTTTTCTCCCCCGAAAATGAGATTTTGTTCCCAAATGCTTAGTTAAAAAAAACTCAGAATGCGAAAATTTTCGAAGTCATACGTCACATGGTTCGGCCGCCATCTTGTTTTCCGTGAAAAAACACAAAAAACCATTTTTCTCCGCAACGGCTGAACGGATCGAGCCCAAACTTGGCATGCATATTCGCATACCCATGGCGAACAAAAAAGTCAGCGAGCACGATGTCATCCGACACGTGGTTTCAGAGTTATGACGTTTTAAAATCTCAAACTAGAAATGGAATCACCTCCATAATTTGTGGAGGTATCGAGTGGAAACTTTACACAAATGTTCCTCATGGGGGGATGTTTAATCGTTACTTGAGACGTTTTTTTAAGTCACATGGTTTGGCCGCAATAAATAATGGAAGTTAAATTTTAAAAAGCTTGTAACTCTTGAACCACTGCATGGATCGACTTGAATTTTTAATGCCTTGTAGCTCTCATCAGGTGGAACAAGTGTACAAAATTTCAAGATGATTGGATGTACGGTCGCGAAGCTAAAGTCTTTATTGTTGAAAGAAGAAGAAACACACCATTTTGTCCTTCCAGGCCACGACATCATCCGACATCAGTGCGTTTGCCATTTTCAGTTTTAATTTCCTTTAAAAAACATTTTCTCTGCAATAATAGGGCCGATTGAGATAAAATTTTCACCATAGGAGGGACTCGGTCTGTAGAATGTTTTAATGGTAATTATGACGTCGCAGGTCACGTGCTTCGGCCGCCATCTTGTTTTTCGTGAAAACACGAAAACCCCTTTTTCTCTGCAACGGCTGAACAGATCGAGGCCAATCTTTGCAAGCAGAATCGCATGCCCATGACGAACAAAAAAGTCAGCGAGGGCGACGTCATCCGACACATGGTTTCAGAGTTATGACGGTTTAAAGCATGAACATTTAAAACGTAGCTCCTCCCTCATTTTTGGTCCAATCGAGGAGAAACTTCACAGGTCTGTTCAGCATGTCAGTCTACTAAAATGTCATTTTAGAATTTGCGATAGGTCACGTGGTTTGGCAGATATCGTTAATTAAACGATTTTTTTTTTTTAAATGGATATCTCTTGAATCGCTTTATTGATCGACGTGAAACTTCATACTGTAGTAGAAGTCATGACGAGTAACAAGTGTGCAAAATCTCAAGATGATTGGATATACGGTCTGGAAACTAGAAGTTGTTATTGCCTGAAGAAGCAGAACCACAACACTTTTTTTTGACCAGGCCATGTGACATAACCACCTCACGAGCTAAGGGTAGCTCGAAATAAAATTGTCTTCGGATTTGGCAGTCGCTAGAGGGTGTTAACATTCGAATGCAACAAATCTGGGCAAATTCTGATGAATTTTCGTAAAACTACACGATATTGTCATTTACATTGGAAAATAACATTGTAAAACTCTTCGCCGCCTCAGCTTATTTCTCGCTCTGAAGTTCATCCTGTCTTCAATTTTAAGGAGAAAGAGAGGTATCTGCAAGCAATGGTGACCTTTATTTGGTGGAAATCTGATTTAAAATGACGAAGTTATCCAAAATCTAACATTTTAAATGGGTAGCATTTCCAAAGTGAATCTTCCACAGGTAAAATATCCACACGTGCAGGCACACCTTACGGCGTCAATTTGGCTCCGATTTCAAATCGGATTTCGATTGTCGTATTGCCTCGGATGAGTTAACAAAATACCACAACAAATTTGGTGACAATCATGAAAAATTTGACCAAGTACGATCGACGGGATACTTCGTTCTACGCTGACATACGGCACGGGCCACGGATGACGTCATGCAACGGCAGGACGTTCTTCCACGGGTGGCAGATATCGTTAATTAAACGAAAATATTTTTTTAAATGGATGGGGTGGGGGGGATGTGTGTGTGTTTGTGTGTGTGTGTATGGATGTGCGTGTGTGTGGATGTCTGTGTGTGTGTGGGTTGGGGGGGGATATGTGTGTATGTGGGGGGGGGGGAGGGGTTGGGGTGTGCGTGTGGAGGAGGGGGGTTGGATATGTGTGTGTGTGTGTGTGTGTGGGTTGGGGGGGGGGGTGGGGAGATGTGTGCGTGTGTTTGTGTGTGTGTGTGTGGATGTGCGTGTGTGTGTATGTGTGTGTGGGTGTGAGGGGGCGGGTGGATATGTGTGTGTGTGGAGGGGTGTATGTGTGGAGGGGTGTTCGTGTGGGGGGAGGGGTGTGGGGGTGTTTGTGTGTGTGCATGTGTGTTAGGGTTGGGGGGGTGGGGGGATGTGTGCATGTGTTTGCATGTGTGTTAGGGGTGGGGGATATGTGTGTGTGTTTGTGTGTGTGTGTTGGGGGTGGGGGGGCTGTGTGCATGTGTGTGTGTGTTAGGGGTGGGGGGATATGTGTGTGTGTGTGTGTGTGTGTGTGTGTTGGGGTGGGGGTGGGAGGACGTGTGCATGTGTTTGTGTGTGTGTATGTGGGTGGGGGGTAGGGGGAATGTGTGTGTGTGGAGGGGGGGGGGGAGGGATGTGTGTGTGTGTGTGTGGAGGGGGGGGGGGAGGGATGTGTGTGTGTGTGTGTGTTTGGAGGGGTGTGCGTGTGGGGGGTGGGGTGTGTGTGTGTGTGTGTGTGTGTGTGTGTGTGTAGGGGGGGGGGGGTTGGTTGTGTGTGTGTGTGTGTGTGTGTGTTTGGGAGGAGGGGTGTGGGTGGGGGTAGGGGGGATGTGTGTATGTGTGTGTGTGTGTGTGTGTGTGTGTGTGTGTGTGTGTGTGTGTGTGTGTGTGTGTGTGTGTGTGTGTGTGTGTGTGTGTGTGTGTGTGTGTGTGTGTGTGTGTGTGTGTGTGTGTAGGGGGGATGTGTGTGTGTGTGGGGGGAGGGATGTGTGTGTGTGTGGGGGGGAGGGATGTGTGTGTGTGTGTGTGTGTGTGTGTGTGTGTGTGTGTGTGTGTGTGTGTGTGTGTGTGTCGGGGTTGTATCCAAGGGGGTTGTGTCAAAGCATGTCCAATGAAAGTGGGGTTGTATCAAAAGTGGGGTTGTATCAACAGTGGGGTTGCATCAAAAGTGGGTGCGAGTAAACCGGTCATCACTACCAGCAGTTTTAAAGTGGCAGTTCTATGTGTGTGTGTGTGTTATTATTACTGCTAGAGTTTTTCTTATTATTATTATTAGGTTTACTCTCCATGAAATGGAGAGTAACCTATTATTACTGCTAGAGTTTTTCTTATTATTATTATTAGGTTTACTCTCCATGAAATGGAGAGTAACCTATTATTACTGCTAGAGTTTTTCTTATTATTATTATTATTCTTCCACCCTATTTTGCACCTCCGAAAACTTCATAATTAAGTTTCTCAGCAACCGCTGGTCGGATTGACAGGAAATTTTCATCAAATGATCGGCTAGGCTCGTAGAATTTTTTAATGCTAATGATGACGTCATAGGTCACGTGGTATGGGCGCCATCTTGTAAAACACCTTCAACTTTGCCCCTCTGTATCTCCGAAACGGCTCAATGGAAAAATTTGAGGAATGGCTCATTCTAAAGAACTCTGCAATGGGAACAAAAAAGATGTGTATTGAGTATATCAAAAATGCTAACGTTAAGAGGTTAGAATTCGTCAAACACAGTTTTTCTCCCCCGAAAAAGAGATTTTTCCCCCAGATGCTTAGTTAAAAAAAACTCAGAATGCGAAAATTTTCGAAGTCATACGTCACATGGTTCGGCCGCCATCTTGTTTTCCGTGAAAAAACACAAAAAACCCTTTTTCTCCGCAACGGCTGAACGGATCGAGCCCAAACTTGGCATGCGTATTCGGATACCCATGACAAACAAAAAAGTCAGCGAGCACGACGTCATCCGACACGTGGTTTCAGAGTTATGACGTTTTCAAATCTCAAACTAGAAATGGAATCACCTCCATAATTTGTAGAGGTATCGAGTGGAAACTTTACACAAATGTTCCTCATGGGGGGATGTTTAATCGTTACTTGAGACGTTTTTTTAAGTCACATGGTTTGGCCGCAATAAATAATGGAAGTTAAATTTTAAAAAGCTTGTAACTCTTGAACCACTGCATGGATCGACTTGAATTTTTAATACAATGTAGCTCTCATCGGGTGGAACAAGTGTGCAAAATTTCAAGATGATTGGATGTACGGTCGCGAAGCTAAAGTCTTTATTGTTGAAAGAAGAACAAACACACCATTTTGTCCTCCCAGGCCACATCTCCCAGTGCTTTTGCCATTTTCAGTTTTAATTTCCTTTAAAAAACATTTTCTCTGCAATAATAGGGCCGATTGAGATAAAATTTTCACCATAGGAGGGACTCGGTCTGTAGAATATTTTAATGGTAATTATGACGTCGCAGGTCACGTGGTTCGGCCGCCATCTTGTTTTTCGTGAAAACACGAAAACCCCTTTTTCTCTGCAACGGCTGAACAGATCGAGGCCAGACTTTGCAAGCAGAATCGCATGCCCATGACGAACAAAAAAGTCAGCGAGGGCGACGTCATCCGACACATGGTTGCAGAGTTATGATGGTTTAAAGCATGAACCTTTAAAACGTAGCTCCTCCCTCATTTTTGATCCAATCGAGGAGAAACTTCACAGGTCTGTTCAGCATGTCAGTCTACTAAAATGTCGTTTTAGAATTTGCGATAGGTCACGTGGTTTGGCAGATATCATTAATTAAACGATTTTTTTTTTTTAAATGGATATCTCTTGAATCGCTTTATTGATCGACGTGAAACTTCATACTGTAGTAGAAGTCATGACGAGTAATAAGTGTGCAAAATTTCAAGATGATTGGATGTACGGTCGCGAAGCTATAAGTCTTTATTGTTGAAAGAAGAATAAACACACCATTTTGTCCTTCCAGGCCACGTCTCCCAGTGCTTTTGCCATTTTCAGTTTTAATTTCCTTTAAAAAACATTTTCTCTGCAATAATAGGGCCGATTGAGATAAAATTTTCACCATAGGAGGGACTCGGTCTGTAGAATATTTTAATGGTAATTATGACGTCGCAGGTCACGTGGTTCGGCCGCCATCTTGTTTTTCGTGAAAACACGAAAACCCCTTTTTCTCTGCAACGGCTGAACAGATCGAGGCCAGACTTTGCAAGCAGAATCGCATGCCCATGACGAACAAAAAAGTCAGCGAGGGCGACGTCATCCGACACATGGTTGCAGAGTTATGATGGTTTAAAGCATGAACCTTTAAAACGTAGCTCCTCCCTCATTTTTGATCCAATCGAGGAGAAACTTCACAGGTCTGTTCAGCATGTCAGTCTACTAAAATGTCGTTTTAGAATTTGCGATAGGTCACGTGGGTTTGGCAGATATCATTAATTAAACGATTTTTTTTTTTAAAAATGGATATCTCTTGAATCGCTTTATTGATCGACGTGAAACTTCATACTGTAGTAGAAGTCATGACGAGTAATAAGTGTGCAAAATTTCAAGATGATTGGATGTACGGTCGCGAAGCTATAAGTCTTTATTGTTGAAAGAAGAAGAAACACACCAATTTGTCCCTGCCAGAACGTGCTCACGATAACGCGATCTCCCGCGGTCATTTCAACAACAAATGAAATTCCAATTGCAGAATTATCAATAGGTAAGGCATATTATCAAACGAATGAAACAGATTTGCTCCAATTCTGACTATTTTTAACTCGATCGTATTTCACTCAAAGTTATGAGCGCCTGAAGAAGAAGAAGAAGCGTTTAGCTTCTCAGATAAAATAAATAATTCTGTCTGCAATTTCAGGTTAATTTTCTTTTTTAAAATGGTTTTTTCTGCAATCAGTGCATGGATTGACATGTGTGGATGTGTGTGTGGGTGTGGGGGGGGGGGGGAGGGGTGTGTGTGTGTGTGTGTGTGGGGGGGGGTGTATGTGTGGAGGGGTGTTCGTGTGGGGGGGAGGGGTGTGTGGGGGGGGGTGTATGTGTGGAGGGGTGTTCGTTGTGGGGGGAGGGGTGTGGGGGTGGAGGGATGTGTGTGTGTAGGTGGGGGGGGGGGGGGGGGGGGGGGTTGTTGTGTGTGTGTGTGTGTGTGTTTGGGGGGAGGGGTGTGGGTGGGGGTAGGGGGGGATGTGTGTGTGCATGTGTGTGGTTGTGTGGGTGGGAGGGGGGGTAGGGGGTAGGGGGGATGTGTGTGTGCATGTGTCGTGTGTGTGTGTGTGTGTGTGTGTGTGTGTGTGTGTGTGTGTGTGTGTGTGTGTGTGTGTGTGTGTGTTTGGGGTGGGGGGATGTATGTGTGTGTTTGTGTGTGTGTTAGGGGTGGGGGGGATATGTGTGTGTGTGTGTTGTGGTGTGTGTGTGTGTGTGTAGGTGGGGGGGGGGGGGGGGGGGGTTGGTGTGTGTGTGTGTGTGTGTGTGTGTGTGTGTGTGTGTGTGTGTTTAGAGGGGTGTGCATATGGGGGGAGGGGGTGTTGGGGGTAGGGGGGATGTTGTGCGTGTGTTTGTGTGTGTTAGGGGTGGGGGGATTTGTGTGTGCATGTGTGTGTGTGTGTGTTGGGGTGGGGGGGTGGGGGGGGGGTGTAGAGATGTGTGCGTGTGTTTGTGTGTGTGTGTGTGGGGGGGAGGGGTGTGGGTGTGTGTGTGGGTGTGTGTGTGGATATGTGTTGTGTGTGGGTGTGGATGTGTGTGTGTGTGTTGTGTGTGGTGTGTGTGTGTGTGTGTGTGTGTGTGTGTGTGTGTGTGGTGTGTGTGTGTGTGGGGGTGGGATGTGTTTGTGTAGTGGAGGGGGGGGGGTGGTGGTGTGTGTGTGTGTGTGTGTGTGTGTTTGGGGGGAGGGGTGTGGGTGGGGGTAGGGGGGATGTGTGTGCATATGTGTGTGTGTGTGTGGTGTGTGTGTGTGTGTGTGTGTGTGTGTTGGGGGGTGGGGGGGATGTATGCGTGTGGTTTGTGTGTGTTAGGGGTGGGGGGATATGTGTGTTGTGTGTGTGTGTGTGTATGTGGGGGGGGGGGGGGTGGTGTGGTGGTGTGTGTGTTAGAGGGGTGTGCGTATGGGGGGAGGGGTGGTGGTGGGGGGTAGGGGGGATGTGTGCGTGTGTTTGTGTGTGTTAGGAGTGGGGGGATTTGTGTGTGCGTGAGTGTGTGTGTGGGGTAGGGGGTGGTGTAGAGATATGTGTGTGTGGTGTGTGTGTGTGTGTGTGTGTGTGTGTGTGTGTGTGTGTGTGTGTGTGTGTGTGTGGTGTGTGTGTGTGTGTGTGTGTGTGTGTGTGTGTGTGTGTGTGTGTGTGTGTCGGGGTTGTATCCAAGGGGGTTGTGTCAAAGCATGTCCAATGAAAGTGAGGTTGTATCACAAGTGGGGTTGTATCAAAAAGTGGGGTTGTATCAACAGTGGGGGTTGCATCAAAAGTGGGTGCGAGTAAACCGGTCATCACTGCCAGCAGTTTTAAAGTGGCAGTTCTAGTTATTATTATTCTTCCACCCTATTTTGCACCTCCGAAAACTTCATAATTAAGTTTCTCAGCAACCCGCTGGTCGGATTGACAGGAATTTTCATCAAATGATCGACTAGGCTCGTAGAATTTTTTAATGGTAATGATGACGTCATAGGTCACGTGGTATGGGCGCCATCTTGTAAAACACCTTCAACTTTGCCCCTCTGTATCTCCGAAACGGCTCAATGGAAAAATTTGAGGAATGGCTCATTCTAAAGAACTCTGCAATGGGAACAAAAAACATGTGTATTGAGTATATCAAAAATGCTAACGTTAAGAGGTTAGAATTCGTCAAACACAGTTTTTCTCCCCCGAAAAAGAGATTTTTCCCCCCAGATGCTTAGTTAAAAAAAACTCAGAATGCGAAAATTTTTGAAGTCATACGTCACATGGTTTCGGCCGCCATCTTGTTTTCCATGAAAAAACACAAAAACCCTTTTTCTCCGCAACGGCTGAACGGATCGAGCCCAAACTTGGCAGGCGTATTCGGATACCCATGACAAACAAAAAAGTCAGCGAGCACGACGTCATCCGACACGTGGTTTCAGAGTTATGACGTTTTAAAATCTCAAACTAGAAATGGAATCACCTCCATAATTTGTGGAGGTATCGAGTGGAAACTTTACACAAGTGTTCCTCATGGGGGGATGTTTAATCGTTACTTGAGACGTTTTTTTAAGTCACATGGTTTGGCCGCAATAAATAATGGAAGTTAAATTTTAAAAAGCTTGTAACTCTTGAACCACTGCATGGATCGACTTGAATTTTTAATACAATGTAGCTCTCATCGGTTGGAACAAGTGTGCAAAATTTCAAGATGATTGGATGTACGGTCGCGAAGCTAAAGTCTTTATTGTTGAAAGAGGAACAAACACACCATTTTGTCCTGCCAGGCTACATCTCCCAGTGCTTTTGCCATTTTAAGTTTAAATTTCCTTTAAAAAACATTTTCTCTGCAATAATAGGGCCGATTGAGATAAAATTTTCACCATAGGAGGGACTCGGTCTGTAGAATATTTTAATGGTAAATATGACGTCGTAGGTCACGTGGTTCGAGCAGCCATATTGTTTTTCGTGAAAACACGAAAACCCCTTTTTCTCTGCAACGGGCTGAACAGATCGAGG